>NC_042957.1:49688180-49945680 GCF_901001165.1 Salmo trutta
ACCTAATTCCACTTTGACATTATGGGTTATTGTGTGTAGACCTGTGACACAAAATCAAAATGTAATCCATTTTAAATTCAAGCTGTAACACAACTAAATGTGGAATAACGTCAAGGGGTGTGAATACTTTCTGAAGGTACTGTATGTTTTTTTCCAATGGCAATATCGATCAGGACAGCTTCGTCTCCTCCACTCCTTACCGTCATGAGAAGCTGTAATTATTTTCAGTATCCGCAGCACGATCTCACTCTCTTCCACAAATAACCAAGCTAAGGCAACTTGCATACAAAATAGCTGACTCAATCTTCAAGCTGCATAATCAAGATAAGAAAGACGGGGACAGGAAAAGGAGATGCGGGATGCTAATGTGAGGCAAAGCTCCAGCGACAGCAGCTATGAAACTGTGTGAGGATGTTTTAAAATCGTCAAAACTCTCCCGGTTTAGCTGCAAATATCAAGTTGGCTTGCTCATCCCACCACCATTTACAAAGACGTGGAAAGTAAATGGTGTCATGAAAATGAGGGGTAAACAAGAGGAAGGAGAAAACATCGATTTGTTTTAATTATTGTCTTCGTAGCCAACTGTCTTTATGTATACATGTTTCGTTCAACATATTGATATAACGCACTTGTGCCAAGTACCCTGTTGCGGCGCGTAATAGATGACTATACCTTTTATTTTACTCGTCAACTGTGTAAGCCGAGGGTTTACGCACCACTATACGCAACAGCTCAAGCTGTTGTCGTAATGTGTTTGGCTGAGTATCAGCTGAGCATTAGGCTCTTGTCATGGCAACCTTTGTAAGCGAACCACACTTTCTCCGCGCTCATGCAAATAAGGCCTACTCAATATCGTGAATCAATTTAGAATTTCATTATCGGTGCCACACATTCATCACAATGGTGCAGTTGATCCACAAAAAGACTGCAATATGCAATATTTGCATATTGGTAAAAAGAAAAGAAAATAAGATTTGCACAAAAAAAGACGTGTAGACAGATATTGCAACAATATTTGTGAACAATATTTACAAACACCTAGGCTATACAATATGCATTTGCATACAAGACGAATAGCAAAGACGCCTTATATTCAACCAAGTAGATGTAGGCTGCACCCCCTGTCCCATGTACTAGCTCTGCCTTGAGGGTCATATTGATGTTTGTATGGCTCTGGCTTCAACCATATGAATATGTGACAATGGATATGAATCACAGGATAAAAACAAATATTTGTAGTTGAATAAAATCAACTGCAATCCAAAATCTCTGCGATAATTCAATACATCCGATGTCACTTTTATAGGGATAAATCCATATCCTAATTTAGTCTGCCCTGGTATTTATATACGTCACAAACCCTTATTTAACCTCAATTACAAAATGTATTACCATGCTCAGAGGCATGCAACCAAGTGTCTACATAGTCACCGATTAATTATACCTGCAATATGTTACAGTAGGCTAAGTATTTATGTGTACTGTAGGGTATGTCATGTAGACTCACCAGTACAGATTAGCCCTGTTGACTGGGTCAGTTCCTCGTGTCCTCACGGACCTGGCGCGTCTAGCACATCGGGCTGTACTCTGGATGTCATACAGTATGTTGCTTATTCTGTAACCTACCATCCTGCACGCAAACTCAAATTCTGAACGTTTAAAACCTCTGAGAAATTATCCGATAAGGTGTCGTCTTGACGTCAGCAAGGATCTACGCACTAGTGTACATTTAGCAAATTTTTCATAATTTAATTAAATAGGAAAGTAACACAGTTGTCATATAATTCTCAGAAAACCCATGAAGCAAAGCCATGAGAGAAATATCTTCTATGGTTCAAGGCGAACTCTAGCGGTAAAGAGGGTCCGCTCGCTGTCCATGGTGCTGAAATGCATTACAGGCAATAGTGGCTACTTCTATGTTGGCGTCCTTTTTACTTTTGCATTCCAATTGCATATTACATACAATGAACATGACATGAGATAAGATAAAGATGTTTTGGGGATGGCAACGCTGATTTTCTATTGAGTCAACATGGTTGTGTAATTCTCTATACGGGACATATTATTATAAACCTAGCTATATCAAATAACTTAGAAACCACTCTACGTGAATATTATTTTTAACGTGCTACAGTTTAAATACCTAGATTTGATCGTTCACTGATAAAATAAACACATTCCAAACCACTTAAACTATGCATGTCATCATAAAGGCATGTGCAAAATGTGTTTAAGTTTTACGCATGCATATGCAACTTCAAACCAGTTCTACATGTTCTACAGCTAACTCAAGGATAAGTGATATGCTACAATGTGTTGCCAGCACACGTAGCCATTGGAATATGGCTCATGTGTGAAAACTATTCTTGCTAAAAACATGCAATTACTTTTACATCGTTGACTTTCAATGTACTGTGTCGATATTTAAAGACACGACTAAAACGTGTACGTTGAATATGTTCGAGAATTAAGTCGTATTGTGTTTACTGCGGCATTGGAGCGTATTAGAGTACAGCATTCCTCCACTAACCAGAAACATTTAAGCGCTTACCTGCTTACAACAGCGGAGCAGAATCTCTCTAGCCTTTCCCGATCAAAAACTGGAACCCTATGTCACCATGAACCCCAAGACATTTTCAAGGAGGCAGCAGATTTCTGATGAAAAATCCAGGGTTCTGTTGGTCTCGGAATACAAGAAATGCAGCTCCTCACTGCGTCAAGCACAAGCCTCAAAGATCCATTAAACAGTGAGTGATTAATTCAAGCCAGAGAGCCCTGATCGAAATCTCTTTCACTCCTTGCCTTTATGTATTCCGAACAGGAGTCGGGAGTTTCCATTATGCCGCGACAGGGCTCTTTTTTCAATCATATCGGGGCTGACACCACGTTTTAACCATAATCGGCGGGTTATTATTTCAGTTGGGAAGCGCATTGGAGAAGGAGAAGAAGCATGTTGATCCTAAAACCCAGTTGGGGTGAAGATAAATCTCATAATAAGATTGTTTGTCACCGCAAGTCTATAAATGGTGGAGTTCAACAGTCTGGAGGGTAATTGTAAATCCTTTTGTTGAAGTGTGCCACTGCACCTCTAAATATAGTATAGATCAGCCATATATATTATAGGGCCTACATATTTAGCCTGGCCTCACAACATGTTCATGTAGAAAAATATTTGTTCTATGGTGGAACTTCATCAAGATAATGTTGATAGGCACGGTTCACTTGTATGCAAACATGGAGCTTATTCAAACTGAGGTACATTGTTTTACTAAATACTTAAAGGGACACTGTTTTGTAATAAGTATATATTTTTTTATAAACCAATTTCTTCATATTTTCCCTTAATTTTGTGTTTGTCAACTTGGCAGAAAGATAAGTTGGTATAGCTTTCCAAAATTCAAACACAAATGTATTGAAATTGATATCAAGAGGTTGAAATGAACTGTACATTAAGACCACCCAGTACTGCTTGGGCCATGCCATAACAACCACAGGTTGTTCAACTCCTGAAGCTGGATATTGGCAGCAGTTGATGCCCATGAGAGCTCTTACATTTGATTTATAGAGAGTGCAGCCTGATGTCCTCTATGGTGACGTAGGCTGGATGGGGGATGACCGGTGTGGCCGGCTGGCCAGGCTGCAGATGCTTGTCTGTCAGAGTGAGGGAGTGGGCTTGTGAGGAGCTGGCGCAGGAGGCTGCACTGCCCCTGTCTCATTGCAGCACTCAGGCTCTGGATATAGGCAGGCGGACGGCCGGGCAGCATGGTTCTGCTGCTGCAGCACTGGGGTTGGCAGGAGCACTGTGTCACTCTCACTAATATCTTTATGATACTGGGGGAGGCCTGCTGCTGGGCTGGGCTGGGTTTCCCTGGCCCTGGCTGTTGCAGTGCTGCCTAGCTGCCTGGATGTCTTTGGGCCTGGTGCAGCAGCTGCACACGCCACACTCCTCAGTCAGGCACCAGGGGCTACAGCTCTCTCTCTCTAAGACATTTGGGTTATTCCTCCATCCTCCCTTGGCCTCCAGTAAAAACAATTTATTCTGTTTCAGCAGGCAGCACTAATTAATTTAGGTTGTAACCTGCCTAGGTTGAACTTGGGATGACTTCTGCCCCCCCCTAACCACAAACAACATACCAAATTCTGTTTGTTATCTCTGCACAGTCCATCAAAACCTACAGTTCAGGAGCTGTGCTGTATCTTTTCAATGTTCATTTATTTCCCACAAAAAAATGCCTTTGATCATAACCAAAGTGAATGGACTGTCAACCAAAGTTCGCAGGGCAGCTAACAGTAAACATGGCACTAACATCAAATGAATGAAGAAGTAGATGTCAATGCTAGTGTACCTGGATCTGAACTGTTTTAAATGATACATCATACGAACAGGAACTTTCTGGTCTATACTGTTTCTGTTTTATACTGTGACAGAACAAATGGGATTGATTTCTGAAGCAGTGAAGCAGTGAAGTGAAGGGGAAATGACAATACCTCTGCATGTCGTCTACAGTACTTTGATATGTTTGTCTGTTCATAGACATTGACACCAAGATGCACTGGGGAATACAGTACAGGTTGTAGGAGTAACTACTTGTTATACATGTTAAGCCAACATGAAATATTTTAAGTAGCTTTCAGTGCAAAAGAGAATATTCTAATGTCAGTAAATGGAGTTTTGGGGAAAGAAGGTGAAGCAGGCCAATAGGTGGGAATGTCAAGTGTTATTTATTCAAATCCCCCATTTACTGGCTAAGCCTGTTCGGGGCTGAGGAGAAGAGACGACAGGGCTAGTTATAATTCAGGGCAGGACATGGTGAGGTGCAGTTGGTATAATGGAGCATCTGCTGACACTGAATGCTCCAGATCCATCTTAACATCTGGGCGGTGGGACAGACGAACAGACGCCTACTGCAGCAGCTCTCCTATTGATGGTGTTGCGTCAAGGTAAATGAGATCCCATCAACTCGGAGGTTGTTTGAATTGTTTGTTTAAACACCCCCTGTAACATGGTTGTCATTGTCTCCGCATTAAAGCATTCATCCGGTGTAACAGAGGAAGTACTACGACGCCTTTGATATAGCCCAGTGGAGAATGTATTGATTCGGGTTCTGAAGTGGATGGGATTGTCTCGTCGTAGAAGCGTGGGAGCAACCAAAAACGGTATTTGCCCTTTTCTAAACGTTAAATGAGTGATATTTGATTTCATTGCCCCACGGTATTGCGTATTGTCTAAACTGGATTGAGTAAATCCATGTTTAGAGGATTAGAGGGTTTGAGCCCTGTGACCAAAAGGCCTCTTTTTAGGAATGGAAATCTCACTGGATAAAAAAAAAATGGAACAGATTAAAGGAGGGTCTTTCTATAAAAAGGGGCATAACCATTGACATTTTCAAACTTGTATTTCACTTAAAGGACCAACACAAGTAATCCAGCCGATCCAAACCTAAATCGGTATTGCTCAGTAAAGTCAGTGAGGATAACGTATCACTCTGCTGCCCTGACATTCCCTTCTTCTTCTTATGAAAATCACATGAATTATGCACTGGCCTAGTATGACAGTATTCATAAGCATAAAATAATGCTTGCCTTTGTTAATATGCAAATACGAATGGAAGTGTAGATAAAGCTAGTTAAAGCTATTAATCCAGATACATAAAGAAATCATATAACCAAAGCATATCTTTGTTTGACACTGACAGGGCTTTTAATAGAAAATGAATGTGTACTCCAACATGAAAATAATATTGCAGATTCGAGACCGTCTAACGAGTGCAATGGAAATCATGTTTCAAAAATATCTAACAATATGTGATAGTTCCTAAAACCTTTGTCAGGTTGCGGCAAATGTTCTCCTTACACAAAAACTATCCAGTTGTTTTGATGATTATACAATATTTATATAAAACGTCCGTCTGATATGTTTTCAGAACACATTTTGTCTGTTCTTTACCTGGAAACCTAATGAGAGCGTTTGGGGAATGTTCTATGATGGTTGTTACAGATGTTGTGCACAGCGTTTTAGTGGATGTTAGGAGACCATTCCAAGGATATTTAAATTAACTTTTTTTTTTTTACAAAAAAACATTGGTTACATCCTTGAAATGTTCTCCTAACATTCACTGAAACGTTGTGCACAACATCTGTAACAACCACCACAGAACATTCCCCAAACATTTTCATTTTCGTGAAATCGACTATCACTCAAAATGATACTGTGAGGTTAACGTGCGGACTGGCAGCTTTAATTTAAGTGTATTTTCAACCATATTGGGTGAACCGTTTAGAAATTACAGCACTTTTTGTACATAGTCCCCCATTTTAGGAGACCAAATGTATTGGGACAAATTCACTTAGAGGTACCAGTCAAAAGTTTGGACACACCTACTCATTCAAGTGTTTTTCTTTATTTTTACTATTTTCTACATTGTAGAATAATAGTGAATACATAAAAAAACATGGAATCATGTAGTAACCAAAAAAGTGTTAAATCAAAATACATTTCATATTTGAGATTCTTCAAAGTAGCCACCCTTTGCCTTGATGACAGCTTTGAACAGTCTTGGCATTCTCTCAACCAGCTTCATGAGGTAGTCACCTGGAAAGCATTTCAATTAACATGTGTGCCTTGTTAAAAGTTAATTTGTGGAATTTATTTCCTTCTTAATGTTGTGACAAGGTAGGGGGGTATACATATTATGGCAAGAACAGCACAGATAAGCAATGAGAAACGACAGTCCATCTTTACTTTAAGACATGAAGGTCAGTCAATACGGAAAATTTCAAGAACTTTGAACATTTCTTCAAGTTCAGTCGCAAAAACCATCAAGCGCTATGATGAAACTGGCTCTCATGAGAACAGCCACAGGAATAGAAGACCCAAAGTTACCTCTGCTGCAGAGGATAAGTTCATTAGAGTTACCAGCGTCAGAAAATGCACCCAAATAAATGCTTCACAGAGTCCAAGTAACAGACACATCTCAACATCAACTGTTCAGAGGAGACTGTGTGAATCAGGCCTTCATGGTCGAATTGCTGCAAAGAAACCACAACTAAAGGACACCAATAAGAAGAAGAGACTTGCTTGGGCCAAAAAACACGAGCAATGGACATTAGACCAGTGGGAATTTGTCCTTTGGTCTGGAGTCCAAATTTGAAATTTTTGGTTCCAACCGCTGTGCCTTCGTGAGACGCGGTGTGGGGTGAACGGATGATCTCCATGTGTGTATTTTCCACCATAAAGCATGGAGAAGGAGGAGTTGTTATGGTGTGGGGGTGCTTTGCTGGTGACACTGTCTGTGATTTATTTAGAATTCAAGGCACACTTAAACAGCATGGCTACCACAGAATTCTGCAGCGATACGCCATCCCATCTGGTTTAGGCTTAGTGGGACTATCATTTGTTTTTCAACAGGACAACAACCCAACACACATCCAAGAACTAGAATGATGGAGTGCTGCATCAGATGACCTGGCCTACACAATCCCCCGACCTCAACAAAATTGAGATGGTTTGGGATGAGTCAGACCGCAGAGGTGAAGGAAAAGCAGCCAACAAGTGCTCAGCATATGTGGGAAATCCTTCAAGACTGTTGGAAAAGCATTCCAGGTGAAGCTGGTTGAAAGAATGCCAAGAGTGTGCAAAGCGGTCATCAAGGAAAGGGTGGCTATTTGAAGATAAACAAATCAAAATAGATTAAATATTTGAGTAACACTTTTTTGGTTACAACTTGATTCCATATGTGTTATTTCATAGTTTCGATGTCTCCCCTGTTATTATACAATGTAGAAAATAGTAAAAATAAAGAAAAACCCTTCAATGAGAAGGTGTTCTAAAACTTTTGACCTGTGTCACGCCCTGACCATAGAGAGCCCTTGGTTCTCTATGGTGTAGTAGGTCAGTGCGTGACTAGGGGGTGATCTAGTATATCTATTTCTATGTTGGTGCTAATATGGTTCCCAATTAGAGGCAGCTGTTTATTGTTGCCTCTGATTGGGGATCATATTTAGGTAGCGATTTCCCCACCTGTGTTTTGTGGGATATTTATTGTTTGTTAGTGTGTTTGGGCACTACTTCCTCACGGTCGTTGTAAGGTTGTGATTTTGTTTTGTTATTTTGACTTAATTAAATATGTCTAACTATACTCCCGCTGCGCCTTGGTCCGCTCATTTCCAAGACCGTGACAGGTAGTGTATATATTTTTTTATACCTAAAGGGCTTCTAAAATTCAAAATCAAATAGCTAAATTATCGATAGTATGTCACGGTTGTCTAAAGGATTGGACCAAAGTGCAGCGTGGTTGTAGTTCCACATTTTATTAAATCCATGAAACTTTTGCAATACACAAAATAACTGAATTTACAAAAACAACAAACCGTGACACAGAGAGAAACAAACACTACTCAAAAGATAATCACCCACAAAACCCAGGAAGAAAAACCCCTACTTAAATATGATCTCCAATCAGAGGCAACGAGGACCAGCTGCCTCCAATTGGAGATCAACCCCCCCTAAAAAAAACATAGAAAAACTAGAACTAAAACATAGAAAACATAGAAAAACACAAGACACTCCCTGTCACGCCCTGACCTACTCTACCATAGAAAATAACCTCTTACTATGGTCAGGACGTGACAGTACCCCCCCCCCCTTAAAGGTGCAGACTCCGAATGCTACCCAAACAAAACAAAAACAAAAGGGAGGGTAGGGAGGGTGATAATTGTCTATGGCGGCTCAAATGCAGTCCACATAACCTTAACCTCCAGCAGAGGAGGCGGCTCCGGTTCGGGGAGTAGTCCCCACTCCACCCACTGATCCCTCCGCTCTAGTACCACCAGAGGAGGAACCGGGCTGTAGATCATTACTGGAGGTTCTGGGCTGCAAGCTGCCGCTGGAGGTTCTGGGCTGCAGGCCGCCGCTGAAGACTCTGGGCTGCAGGCCGTCGCTGAAGACTCTGGGCTGCAGGCCGTCGCTGAAGACTCTGGGCTGCAGGCCGTCGCTGAAGACTCTGGACTGGGGAACTTCACAGGAGGTTCCGGACTGTGGAACTTCTCAGGAGGTTCCGGACTGTAGGCCGTCTCAGGAGGTTCCGGACTGTAGGCCGTCTCAGGAGGTTCCGGACTGTAGGCCGTCTCAGGAGGTTCCGGACTGTAGGCCGTCTCAGGCGGTCCCGGACTGTAGGCCGTCTCAGGAGGTCCCGGACTGTAGGCCGTCTCAGGAGGTCCCGGACTGTAGGCCGTCTCAGGAGGTTACGGACTGTAGGCCGTCGCTGGAGGCTCCGGACTGGGGAGCGTCGCTGGAGGCTCCGGACTGGGGATGCGCACTGGAGGTCTGATGCGTGGGACTGGCATAGGTGGCGCCAGACTGGTAACATGCACCTCAGGTCGAGCGCGGGGAGGAGGCACAGGACGTACTGGGCTGTGGAGGTGCACTGGAGGCCTGATGCGTGGGACAAGTACAGGTGGCACCGGGCTGCTGACACGCACCTCAGGGCGAGTGCGGAGAGGAGGCACAGGATATACTGGGCCATGGAGGCGCACTAGAGGTCTGGAGCTTATGGCTGGCACAACCCGTCTTCACTGGATGCTCAACCCAGCTTGACAACTGCAAGGCGCGGGCACAGATCGCACCGGCCTGTGAGTGCGCCCTGACAACACAGTGCGCATCACTGCATAACACGGTGCTTGCCCCGTCACTTGCTCCCCACGGTAAGCACGTGGAGTTGGCTCAGGTCTCCACCCTGACTCTGCCAAACTCCCCGTGTGGCCCCCCCAAAACATATTTTTGGGGGGCCTCTTGGGCTTCCGTCGTTGGGCTAGCTCCTTATAGCATCGCCGTTTCGCTTGCGCCGTTTCCACCTGTTTCCATGGCAGGGTCTTGTCCCCTGCCATTACCTCCTCCCAGGTCCAGGACGTCCTCCATTCTCTTTTCTCCCGATCCTCCTGGGCACGCTGCTTGGTCCTTTTGTGGTGGGTGATTCTGTCACGGTTGTCTAAAGGATCGGACCAAAGTGCAGTGTGGTTGTAGTTCCACATTTTATTAAATCCGTGAAACTTTTGCAATACACAAAATAACTGAATTTACAAAAACAACAAACCGTGACGCAGAGAGAAACAAACACTACTCAAAAGATAATCACCCACAAAACCCAGGAAGAAAAACCTGTACTTAAATATGATCTCCAATTAGAGGCAACAAGGACCAGCTGCCTCCAATTGGAGATCAACCCAAAAAACAACAACATAGAAATAGAAAAACTAGAACTAAAACATAGAAAACATAGAAAAACACAAAACACCCCCGTCACGCCCTGACCTACTCTACCATAGAAAATAACCTCTTACTATGGTCAGGACGTGACATAGTATGACCATCTTAAAACAATTCCCTGTGTTAGCTTATCACCCCGCCCTCCCCTAACCTCTTAGACTCTAAATAATAATTTTTTATTATTATTTTTACTTATTTTTATTACCTTTTCTCCCCAATTTTGATCTTGTCTCGTCGCTGCAACTCCCGAAGGTCGAGCCATGCGTCCTCTGAAACATGACCCACCAAACCGCACTTCTTAACACCCACCCGCTTAACCCGGAAGCCAGCTGGTCAACTAACAACTCAGGTCAGCCTGCAGGTGCCCGGCCCACCACAAGGAGTTGTTAGAGTGCGATGAGCCAAGTGAAGCCCCCCCCCCCCCCCCCCTCGGCCAAACCCTCCCTTAATTAACCTGGATGACTCTGGGCCAATTGTGCACCGCCCTATGGGACTACCAATCACGGCCGGTTGTGATACAGCCTGGGATCCAACCCGGGTCACTACGATGCAGTGCCTTAGACCGCTGCACCACTCGGGAGGCCTCTAAAGAATTATTAATGAGAAACATAGATGTGTGAGACACAGACAGGCTAACATAGGTACTCTAAAAGCTACAAGTAAAAAGTGAGACAACCAGAGTTAATCCAAGTGTCTTCATTAAACGTTCTGGACTTGATCTACAAAGTGCACAATGAAACAGTAACGAGAAACAGACAGAAGAAGGAATCTCTGACTGAAAGATTTATGCAGCAACTAATGGAACTTTTAACAAAGAATTGAAATGAGCCAACTAACTCTGGGGTAGTTAGATGAGGTGCAAGGAATGATTTACATAAACACTAGGTATTGCAATGAGTGGGGCTGGGTTCAGACACAGAGCCAAAGCAGTTTATTTCGTGGGAGTTCCATTTGAATTCATTTAAATAGGCTGTCTGAAGCAATACTCTATGAACAACAGTATCCCTGTTCAGATTCCCCCTCACATTTCACTCTCTGTAAGTT
This sequence comes from Salmo trutta, assembly GCF_901001165.1. Classification (NCBI taxonomy): domain Eukaryota; kingdom Metazoa; phylum Chordata; class Actinopteri; order Salmoniformes; family Salmonidae; genus Salmo; species Salmo trutta. Next base: position 49,699,489 of record NC_042957.1, read on the forward strand.
TATAGAAGTTTCTAAATTAAATGAGTTAAGGAATTTATTCACTGAGGAGAATATCCAGCATCCATTCACCGACTAAAACACAAGAAATGCTACATGGTTCTGTTTCAAGGAAAATCTGTCATGCAAAATGCAAACCCAAGAAGGGTTTATCCCTACTGCTTAACATGTAGACAATACAATTCATCATTGATATAGAAGATACAGCAGAGTCAAAAGCGTTCTAGAGACTTGACTTCTACAGTGCACTGTCCTTAGCATCTTCCTGGATTATAATTTACATTTATTTAAATGGATTATATCTATGCTAAGCATCAAACAGTGGAGGTGTCCGTTTTTTTTTCATCATCTTTCATCAACCCTGAGTGAATCAGCAGGGGGTCAAACTCACTCTATTATTTAGTGCAAATGATTTTTTTCCCCCCTGTAAATTTACAGTAAAGGCTTTTGAAGGCTTCAGCACAGCGTGAGTCGACAGCTCAGAGGAGAGGAGCGGAGAGCTGAGCGTGGGCTAACTCAGTCAGACTTCACTCAGTAAGGAACAGTGGGGCCCCACGGTGGCTCCCTCGGCCTGGCCATTGGGATAAACACACCACCTACACTAGAAGCCTTGCAAAAGACACATGGCTTTTCAAACAGCTGTGACATGCTGCCTCTACCCCCATGACTCTGGAATGAACAAGGTTTATTTGTGACTTAAATGGAGAGGGGGAAAACAGTCAAACGGCCTGACGTCTGTGCTTTCAGCTCTCTGGGTCTGGAGCTCCTCTGGGCTGCAGCGTGGAGCAGGATCTGGGGCTAGGCTCCCGGTGGGGGCAGTGCTCCATGTCTGGAAATAGTGCCCGCCTCAGATTGATACACTTATAAGGAACAAGCAGAATAGTTACTTTGACAGTGGATGCAGACCATACATAATTAAAATTGGCTAAGTGCCTGGGCGCACTGCCTGGGTCATTTTTACCTTCCAGTTGTTCCCTCTCTCCATTCGCCGTGGAGCAAAGGGGGAGGGGGGGGGGGAGATGGCGTATGCTATGGCTAAATTTCATGCATCCCCTTGTAACTCAGCTGAGAATTTCCTGTCCTGCATGGTTCAGAGATTTACAGGGTCTATATTTGAGTTGTCCAGGCTTGCGATGTACTCTATTTGACAGAGACATATGAGTCTCTGGGAGGAAGGGGTTAAACGGAATATATATAGCTGGCAGAAGGATTTTGTGAAAGGTAACAATTGAGGGGGGAAATGCTTGCTAGTGCAGGTTTCTTTACATTAACTGACACCCTTGTAAAGGTGTAAAATCTCCAAAGACAAGTGTGAAATACAGTACCCAAGAAAGTTGAGGCAGTGTATGAAGAAGTGTTTCAGATCATTCCCCTGACTGTGTCGTTGAAAGAGGGTAATGATGTTGTATACACTGATCAAGAGGCGAGAAGGAAGACTGAGCCTTCACATGTTGGGGGTTTAGATCATAGAAATCTGAAAGCAGCAGGCTGCATTTAAATGTGGTATACGCCTAGAAAGAAGCAAGTCATTAATTAGCTAGCTTGGCTGATGCCTGTGAAACCATGGGACCTTCTGACTCCCTGCCAGTGCAGTCGTTTATGCAGTCCACAATCCTCTCACCTGTCTGCACACATACTGGCACCTCATTCATGCCCAAGAGAGTTAAAGAAACTGGATTAATTATTTAGGCCTAGGAAATGTCATTATAGATATACAGTATTGTGAATGCTTCAACTGTGATACTGTGAACACTTACCAAAGATCTCTCAAACATTTTCTCTTACATCACCATGATGCACCTGGTTATGATATTGGGATTTTACTTACCATAAATCAGGGTCCACATTGATGTTCTCTTCAGTAAAGTCCTGTACAAGTACAGTTAAACTCATTGTGCACTGCGAACACCCACTGCAAAAGAATGTATCTAGCGATACAGTGCAGTCTACTCGTTCAAAGGGTTTTTTAAGATGAAACATTAATGTGCACTCTCTCTCATCTCATGTAATTCTTCTACTCCCACAGACGTAGACAAATACCAGACCTGAAGCGTATACTGTTAGCTACTACTTGGGGTCAGGGGACAAAAGGCAAGCAAAGCTTGAGTTAGAAAGATCCACATGCATATTTATATCCATTTCCAGGGCTTCTTTACATCACTCTACATTGGCATGGACTGTGGTTCTGTCTGTCTCTGACTGCAGGCGGTTAGTTCCCACCAGTATGCATCTGTCTGCGTGAAGCAGCAGCCGGGGAGTGTGTGGTTCTCTGTGGCCCTTCCATGAGAGAGCCCAGCCCAGCAGGCCTCCCACGCAGACGCTCAGCGCACAAACAAAAGGGACATCCTCCTACGCTTTGTTGGCCAAGTGATTCCCAGCTCACGAAGCAGTGGAGAGAAGAAAAAAAATAGATTGAGTGCCGCATGATGATAGGGAGGGGGTGGTGATTTAGAAAAATACCTGACTCATTTTCTCGACTACTTTTTTATGTTTTTGCACAACGTCTCTCTGGAAGTTGGAAGCAATGTTGTTGAATATCCAAGGGTCACTCGTATACTCCCACGACTTTAGGTCCGCAAAAGGGATATGTAGTTTTCGAATAAATGCCTATACGTTGTTGGTAAAGGAAGATTCTCAATCAACTTAGTTGAAAGGCCTTTCTTGCCTGTGGAAGAAAATGTCTCTGACCTTGTGCCCTGGGAGCACTTACTTCTCTGCAGTTAAGACAGGTTCAAAGTGGATTAATGCACAAGTTACACACACACACACACACAAACCCTTCTTGTTGTGGTTTGATAATCCTCTAAAAGGTGATCCAACTGTGCTGAAAGTTTAATCAGGATTTGATGTGTCCATTAATCACAATCTCTAAATTCCGCATGAGCATTAGCTTGCCTTGATAATCACTGTTCATTAAGACATGAATTCATTTATGAAGTCCTGTTGGGCTGTAACTTTTCAGAATAATTACATTCTTCCTTCATTTAAAAATTCCAGTTTGAAATGTTAATATTTCAAAGCTGTTCAGTCTAAGCTGTGATAATTACTTTTTGTCACAATTTTCTGCTCGGTTGAGTTGTTGGGAGCAAAATATCTGACTAAAGTGTATTAAAATTAATGGACTGTGCTTTCTGTTACATAATGAGGGTACTAAAACACAATTGTTATATTTAATATACCCATTTATAAACTGTTGGTTTAATTTTCTATAATTCCTTGTAATTGACAAGCCTTACCATCAGATTTGAAATGGAGTTTCAATTTCTGTCTGGGTTTCTTCTATGTAACAGATGCTCGAGGGTAGACTGACACACTCGAAGAAGATTGCTCTCTAATTTAACACTTTCCTTTAAATCAAGACAAAAATAACCTTGAGCCATTTAGATCTGTAGAAAAGTGAATTGAAACGTCTGCACTTGACTGTTAGCACATAGAAGTTATGAAGGTGCCTTAAAAGGATACTTTGGGATTTGGGGAATTATTTTTTCTACTTACCCAGAGTCAGACGAACTCATGGATACCAGTTATATGTCTCTGAGTGCAGTTTTAAGGAAGATGAAGGTAGCATATCATTAGCTTAGCCCAATTGCTAGAACTCTCCAGGAACTATTAGCCAGCTCCTCTCAAAAGCAGGGAAATAGACCTTGTAGCTACTCCAAAGCTGGGTGGTTGGTAATTTATAGTCTTACAAAGCTATACATAGTAATTGATATTTAATAAATGTGTTAATTTTACTAATAATCGTAAGGAACAAGATTCTATCCACTTCCTCATATTCTGTCCCATTGTCGCATAAAGAGGTATAGAGACCAGTGGAGGCTGCTGAGGGGAGGGCGGCTCATAATAATGTCTGGAATGGAGTCAATAGAATGGTATCAACCACATGGGAACCATGTGTTTGATGTGTATGGGCAGCGTCATTGAGACAGATATAATGGTGCGATCTCTATATCTTTATGCAACAACTTGACCGAATATGAAGAAGTGGATAGAATCTTGTTTCTTACGATTATTAGTCAAATTAACACATATATTAAATATTGATTACTATGTATAACTTTGTAAGATTATAAATGACCAACCGCCCAGCTTTTTAGTAGTTAGAAAGTCTATTTCCCTGCTTTTGAGAGGAGCTGGCCGGTAGTTCCTGGAGAATTCCAGCAATTCCGCTCTGCTAACAATACGCTACCTCCAATTCCCAAAATCCCAAAGAGTCCCTTTAAGCTTCTCAGGATAGGAAGATAGTCACTCACATCAGATCTGAGCTGTGAAATCCTCCTGTCCTGGTACATGGTCCTCAGGACAGACAGCAGTCAGTACAATGGCCTCTCCTCAACTGAACTGAGCCCTCATCATCTCCCTCCTTCACCGCCAGGGAGTCTTTGCATTTCGTCCAGAGCCACGCTGACTAACACTCCAACTCAAAACCATCACACACACTTCCATTCCCATCTGAAATTGAAATTCCAGAGTTGTATCAATGAGATTCTGTCTGAGGCTTGATATCTAAGAGAGATGTGAAGTGACATGAACGCTTCCTTTTCGCATTCTCAGCAGAGGTCTCTCAAGGAGGCATGAGCTATTTCCCACCTCAGTCCTTCACAACTTAACACATCTTCGAACCGCTGTGTTCCCGTATACGCAGCTTTAATAGGTGATGCTTTATGCAGGTCAAAATTCCTGGGCTCCTCCTGGCGTTTTGTATTCATGTGCCATGTCAACATGAAGCGTGATATTAAATCTCTAAATTGCATTGATCCCATCTTCTGCAGTCTGTTGATGTGCTTTCAAGGGTCGTTTGCTTTGGATCAGAGTAAAACGGTTGTGCAAAAGCTCTATCTTACAGTCTAGTGGTGATGTTCCTGATGGATAAGGAAACTCACTGATGATTTGACATAGAACAATGTTTTTAATCTACCTGCTGTGAAATCATATGATATTAATAGCTTCACAGCTGCTCAAGCCTGAGGGAACTATGTGTCAGTGTAGAATGTTGCAGACAACATTAGGTCATGTGTCTACAGTTGTAATCAACTTTTCTTACCACAACTTACTGTTTTCTCTTTTCTTTACAATACTTCTAAGATTTACTGTACTCTCTACAATACTTCTGAGACTTACTATTTTCTCTTTTCTTTACAATACTTCTGAGACTTCCTGTTCTCTCTTTTCTTTACAATACTTCTGAGACTTACTGTTCTCTCTTTTCTTTACAATACTGCTGAGACTTACTGTTCTCTCTTTTCTTTACAATACTTCTGAGACTTCCTGTTCTCTCTTTTCTTTACAATACTTCTGAGACTTACTGTTCTCTCTTTTCTTTACAATACTGCTGAGACTTACTGTTCTCTCTTTTCTTTACAATACTTCTGAGACCTCTGTGTTTCTTCACACCATCTGTGCTAGAGTATGTTAGAAATTAATTTCGTATACGTTAATAAACAGGAATAAAATGTTAGCAATGGATATTATGCAACATAAATAAAAACATGCTGAAGGTCGATGCAAAATAATTCATTTGACGAGCAGATTTAAGATTGACATTAAGACAGGACTTTTTTTTATCAAACCAAAATGTTTTAGTAAGGCATGGCCCAGAAATACATTTTAGTGTGCTGAACCGTACTTAAAATACTACCCAGTTAAATGCAATATTTACAACAAAGCTTTCAAAGGGCAGAGTGATTGGACTGGAGTGAATGTGTCATGGCATAACCGTATATATTCATAGTATACCATTCTGAGTCACAGCCACACAAAAAAAATATTGATAAATATGTAGTAACCAAAAATAAATGGTCAGGGGTAAAAAATAGCATGTTAGTAAAACGTCTACATTCTCAATTACGTAAAGATTTGCATGCTTAAGATGTACTTTATAGTGTGCACTTTACCATATACAGTGCACAAAACTGAGTGAGAGTCCAGAATGTCGACTTTGACAGTCAATTTATGTTCATAGTTTCAGTACTTTTATTACTTTAAGAATGATTAAAAATCCTTCCGTCACTCCTGCAGTTTGTGGTGGTATCAAGCCTCATCCATTCAAGGTAGGCTGGGAAACCGCTTCCAGGGGTTCTGCTGACAGCGCACTCCAGTTAAGTTTAAGGCTTGGTGCATCGTTTCCTCACAAAAGCCTGCGGCACTGCCTGCCTTTATATACAGTCTGCTTTTCATGATCTCCTGTTTAGGAGAAATAATTCCCATCCCTAAAAGAGAATGACAACTTAATTCACCATGTCCATTATTTACTAAGACTCCCATTACTTTTAATCTGTCAACTAACTGGCTCATCTTTGTTTTAGAACTAGATACGTTTCTTTACATATGTGGGCATAGAGTTCCCTGCACATTCCTACTTCAGTCAATATAAACTGTACACACTGGGTTCCCCTCAATATGAAGACTCAGACTTTTCATTCAAAATGTTGCTGCCATGTTTTGACAGCCATCTTTTATGGCCTAAGGGAAATTTGACAATTTATATTCCCCAAAAGATTGAATCTATGCTGTTCTAAATTCAACGATGGACGAACTCCCAGTGACTGTTAATAGGCTCCAGGAGATCTCTTTTCACTTTCAGCTCGCTGCAATAGTGAAGCTAATGTGTCCTAAAATGACTTCCTCATGAAGTCCTTAGCCTAAAGCTTCCAATATGTTGCCACATGTCTAGCCCGTGTGGCTCAGTTGGTAGAGCATGGCGCTTGCAACACCAGGGTTGTGGGTTTGATTCCCATGGGGGACCAGTAAGTTCTTTCAACAACAGACAGTCAGTGTCTACAGTTCTTTAATATCTTTCTTTCCTTAGTATTTAAAAAAGGGGGTTACAGGATAAAAGCAACACAGAACAAACACAAGGACAGGCCCTGGGCACACTCATTCCACATACACACTAGTCCATTGTTGTTTAGCATGGTGGTTTGTCGCATCGTAGTTGGCATCATGGGGTTCCGATGCGGTAGTCTAGCAGGCTACATCTGGAGAGAGTGGAGAAAGCTTCATCAGTACCGTCAACATACTGGGAACCACTGGTACACACTGTCACATTGTTCCACTCTTCATCAGTACCGTCAACATACTGGGAACCACTGGTACACACTCTCACGTCGTTCCACTCTTCATCCCGAGCAGGGTCATTCCGGTCGACTCTTCATCCCGAGCAGGGTCACACTCATCCGATCCCCTCTCCCCAGTCGCCACCGTGGCTGAATACAGCCTATGGCACCTGTCCTCTCCCGTTGATGGCTTGATTCTGCTGAACAATGTCAGAGAGCTGCCTTTGTGCAGGTACAGCTCGTTATCCCCAAAGTTCCTTGGGTGTGGGGGGCATGGCTCAGGTCCCTTATTAAGACACTCATGTGCACAAGGAGACAAACACTCAAGGAGGTTAACCAATTCAAAGTAAAGGAAGTTAATTAGTAAATACAAAATAAACCAAAACACAGCACATGATAGGATAGGATAAATAATTAAAGCACTTCAAGGTTAATACTTTCAAAATAAAGCAAATAATGTAATAAAGAAAAATTACTAAATAGAGCCGCAGGCACACGTGACATATGCACCCATTACTGTAAAAGACACATGCCATATGCACCCATTACTGTAAAAAACACATGCCATATGCACCCATTATTGTAAAAGACACATGCCATATGCACCCATTATTGTAAAAGACACGTGCCATATGCAGCCATTACTGTAAAAGACACGTGCCATATGCAGCCATTACTGTAAAAGACATGTGCCATATGCACCCATTACTGTAAAAGACACGGGACATATGCACCCATTACTGTAAAAGACACATGCCATATGCACCCATTACTGTAAAAGACACGTGCCATATGCACCCATTACTGTAAAAGACACATGCCATATGCACCCATTATTGTAAAAGACACGTGCCATATGCACCCATTACTGTAAAAGACACGTGCCATATGCAGCCATTACTGTAAAAGCCATGTGCCATATGCACCCATTACTGTAAAAGACACGGGACATATGCACCCATTACTGTAAAAGACACTGCCATATGCACCCATTACTGTAAAAGACACGGGACATATGCACCCATTACTGTAAAATACACGTGCCATATGCACCCATTATTGTAAAAGACACGTGCCATATGCACCCATTACTGTAAAAGACACGTGCCATATGCAGCCATTACTGTAAAAGATACTGCCATATGCACCCATTACTGTAAAAGACACGGGACATATGCACCCATTACTGTAAAAGACACTGCCATATGCACCCATTACTGTAAAAGACACTGCCATATGCACCCATTATTGTAAAAGACACGTGCCATATGGACCCATTACTGTAAAAGACACTGCCATATGCACCCATTACTGTAAAAGACACGGGACATATGCACCCATTACTGTAAAAGACACTGCCATATGCACCCATTACTGTAAAAGACACGGGACATATGCACCCATTACTGTAAAAGACACTGCCATATGCACCCATTACTGTAAAAGACACTGCCATATGCATGCACCCATTATTGTAAAAGACACGTGCCATATGGACCCATTACTGTAAAAGACACACGCCATATGCAGCCATTACTGTAAAAGACACTGCCATATGCACCCATTACTGTAAAAGACACAGGACATATGCACCCATTACTGTAAAAGACACTGCCATATGCACCCATTACTGTAAAAGACACATGCCATATGCACCCATTATTGTAAAAGACACGTGCCATATGCACCCATTACTGTAAAAGACACGTGCCATATGCAGCCATTACTGTAAAAGCCATGTGCCATATGCACCCATTACTGTAAAAGACACGGGACATATGCACCCATTACTGTAAAAGACACTGCCATATGCACCCATTACTGTAAAAGACACGGGACATATGCACCCATTACTGTAAAATACACGTGCCATATGCACCCATTATTGTAAAAGACACGTGCCATATGCACCCATTACTGTAAAAGACACGTGCCATATGCAGCCATTACTGTAAAAGATACTGCCATATGCACCCATTACTGTAAAAGACACGGGACATATGCACCCATTACTGTAAAAGACACTGCCATATGCACCCATTACTGTAAAAGACACTGCCATATGCACCCATTATTGTAAAAGACACGTGCCATATGGACCCATTACTGTAAAAGACACTGCCATATGCACCCATTACTGTAAAAGACACGGGACATATGCACCCATTACTGTAAAAGACACTGCCATATGCACCCATTACTGTAAAAGACACGGGACATATGCACCCATTACTGTAAAAGACACTGCCATATGCACCCATTACTGTAAAAGACACTGCCATATGCATGCACCCATTATTGTAAAAGACACGTGCCATATGGACCCATTACTGTAAAAGACACACGCCATATGCAGCCATTACTGTAAAAGACACTGCCATATGCACCCATTACTGTAAAAGACACAGGACATATGCACCCATTACTGTAAAAGACACTGCCATATGCACCCATTACTGTAAAAGACACTGCCATATGCACCCATTACTGTAAAAGACACTGCCATATGCACCCATTACTGTAAAAGACACGTGCCATATTCACCCATTACTGTAAAGACACGTGCCATATGCACCCATTATTGTAAAGACACTGCCATATGCACCCATTACTGTAAAAGACACATGCCATATGTACCCATTACTGTAAAAGACACTGCCATATGCACCCATTACTGTAGACACGTGTCATATGCACCCATTACTGTAAAAGGCACTGACATATACACCCATTACTGTAAAAGGCACTGACATATACACCCATTACTATAAAAGACACTGCCATATGCACCCATTACTGTAAAAGACACGTGTCATATGCACCCATTACTGTAAAAGACACGTGTCATATGCACCCATTACTGTAAAAGGCACCACATGGTCAATCCAACGTCTGCATTGGACGTGCAGCATTTACCGTGATATGGTCTCTGCTGAAGTACTTCTTGTGCTTCGCGGAGCAGCACAGAGCTGTTGTGAAGGAAGTTTGTGTTTCTACCGCCAGCACCTACCGTCAACCAATCAATCATGTCAAGGCAAATTTGGGAGGCGCACAGCGATGTGGTACGGAGCTCGATTTGGCCTCTGCATTTAGCAATTGCGTCACACCCTCCATACGGAGCCTCAAACCCCATATTTGGATCAAGCATACATTTAAGTCACTCTGGATAAGCGCATCTGCTAAATGACTAAAATGTAAGTGTTATATCGCATTTCATACATATATTGTGGAGTTGGGAAACTATTGCCCTAAAATCATAACATCACAAGTTCCAAGATGTACCCAACATCTGCAACAAATAACAACCTTACCTTGAAATATCTCACTTGAGCATTCTCCACAAACTCAAAAATTGAATATGACTTCGAGGACATGCACAGTCTGTTCCTTCACATTCCACATCTTCGCTTCACTTTCAACTTTTTACCTTGTTTCTAAAAAGGTCCTGCTTTTGAACATATCCAAATATAGCCATTGATTGACTTCTAGCAATCTACCAGCTCCACTAGTATGAGTGCCCATGGGCAGGCAGGCAGGCAATAGATTAATGACACTGAAGAGATTTGCACTAATTACATGCATGTATCTGTGGGCTCGGAGTCATCAGCTGAACTTGTTAACTAGCCTTGAGGAAACATATTTAAATCCACTCTTTTCATAAGAACTATTCAATGCTAGATAACTACATTTACATTACATTTAAGTCATTTAGCAGACGCTCAATGCTAGAGAACCATTCAATGCTAGAGAACTATTTAATGCTAGAGAGCTATTCAATGCTAGAGAACATTCAATGCTAGAGAACTATTCAATGCTAGAGAACTATTCAATGCTAGAGAACATTCAATGCTAGAGAGCTATTCAATGCTAGAGAGCTATTCTATGCTAGAGAACATTCAATGCTAGAGAGCTATTCAATGCTAGATAACTATTCAATGCTAGAGAACATTCAATGCTAGAGAACATTCAATGCTAGATAACAATTCAATGCTAGAGAACTTTTCAATGCTAGCCTCTTGACGCACGTTAAGGATAGGGGGCGCTACAGCGAATTTTGAAAAAAATACGGCCTCCTACTCAAAATTTTGAAATAAAACGGCCTCCTACTCAAACTCAGAAGCTAGGATATGCATATAATTGGTAGATTTGGATAGAAAACACTCTAAAGTTTCTAAAACTGTTTGAATGGTGTCTGTGAGTATAACAGAACTAATATGGCAGTCAAAACCCCGAGACAGATCCTAACAGGAAGTGGAAATCTGATTTGTGGAATCACTTTCAAGTCTTTGCCTATTACATTTACATTTTAGTCATTTAGCAGACGCTCTTATCCAGAGCGACTTACAGTAGTGAATGCATACATTTCATACAATTTCATACATATCATACATTTTTTTTATTTTTTTTTCTGTGCTGGCCCCCCGTGGGAATCGAACCCACAACCCTGGTGTTGCAAACACCATGCTCTACCAACTGAGCTACAGGGAAGCCTATGAAACACACCGTGAGTTAGGATTCATTGAGCACTTCCTACGGCTTCCACTAGATGTCAACAGTCTTTACAAAGTGGTTTGAGTCTTCTCCGGTAGAAACTGACCGAACACGAGGCCTGGAAAGTTGGTCATAGGGGGAGGGCCATTACTACTATGACGCCGGCGCCCGTGGGTACCCTTTCGTTCCGAAACGTTTAGTAAGACAATGCAATCGTCCGCCTTGAATATTATTGAAGCTCTGATTGAAAAAGGCCCTAAAGATTTATGTTATACAACGTTTGACATGTTTGAACGAACGTAAATATATTTTTTTTGCACATTTGTGACGACAAGTCTCGCGCGCTTCAGTACATTTTGAGTAGCTTTCGGAACGCGCTAACAAGAAGGAACTATTGGGACATAAATTATTAACTTTTTCAAACAAAACTACATTTGTTGTGGACCTGGGATTCCTGGAAGTGCCTTCTGATGAAGATAATCAAAGGTAACGGAATATTTACAATAGTATATTTGATTTTAGATGGTTCCAAGATGGCGCTAACCTGTATCGCCTAGACTATTTTTCTGAGCATAGCACCTCGTTTATTGCAAAGTGTGATTTCCCAGTAAAGTTATTTTTAAATCTGGCAATGCGGTTGCATTCACGAGCGGTTAATCTATAATTCTTTGAATGACAATATTACATTTTTAAAATGTTTTCGAATAGTAATTTAGTAAATTGTAGCGCTGATTCACCGGATGCATTTGAGGGAAAATATTTTTTGAACGTCATGCGCCGATGTAAAATGCTGTTTTTATATATAAATATGAACTTTATCGAACAAAATAATGCATGTCTTGTGTAACATGATGTCCTAGGAGTGTCATCTGATGAAGATTGTCAAAGGTTAGTGCTTCATTTAGCTGTGTTTTGGTTATTTGTGATGCATGTGGTTGGTCGGAAAATGGAGGTGTGGCTATTTTGACGATGTACTCTCCTAACATAATGTAATGTTTTGCTTTCGCTGTAAAGCCTTTTTGAAATCGGACAACGTGGTTCGATTCAGGAGAAGTGTATCTATAAAACGGTGTAAAATAGTCCTATGTTTGAGAAGCAGAAATTATTAGATTTGGTTATGAATATGGCGCTCTGATTTTTCGCTGGATGTTGATCCCGATTACGGGATCAGCGATTCAAGAGGCTAGAGAGCTATTCAATGCTAGAAAGTTATTCAATGCTAGAGAGCTATTCAATGCTAGAGAGCTATTTAATGCTAGATAACTATTCAATGCTAGAGAACATTCAATGCTAGAGAACATTCAATGCTAGATAACTATTCAATGCTAGATAACTATTCAATGCAAGAGAACATTCAATGCAAGAGAACATTCAATGCTAGAGAGCTATTCAGTGCAAGAGAACATTCAATGCAAGAGAACATTCAATGCTAGAGAGCTATTCAATGCTAGAGAACATTCAATGCTAGAGACAACTAGTTCAGTTGTATGTGTCTGCTGTCTTACTATTGTAGTTCCCCTCTCTCCTGGTAACTGGATTATAATCTGTGCTTTCCCTGCATTTCATTTGCAGTAATGTGCCCCGGTGCTTTGACACAAATTGGCTTTGTGTGGTATCTAAGGGATGAATTCCACTCTGGCCTCCTACAAACATTTGCATTATGAGACAATGGCACTGATTAGCATTAGCAAGCAAGTGAAGGCTAAAAGAGCACGATACTATATATTTTAAAGCAGTTTAGATTATTGAAATGGCATCTGGGGACATACCTCTAGTAATTAGCATTTTAAAACGATCCTATGCCTTTGGTTCTCATGCAAATGATCAGAGAGTGATTTAAATGGAGAATTATGGTCTCATAGAAGACATGGAACCTTCATATAAACGATATGTAGCCTTTTCCTGCAGTCAAATTACTTATATATATCATTTCATAATTAATAAACATTATTTTTAAAAAGCCGTTGAAAATCCGGTGTTTCTATGTCAAACAGTGTTGTTATATTTCAGTCTTCTGTGATGCATATAAAGTGTAATATTGGGATGCAAACTCTAAATGTATTACATTTCCACTCTATATCTGACATGGTGTGAGGTGAGTACTTTTGTTTCAAAGTAGAGTTGTTTAAGACTACCAAGAAACACTCTGTGACCCTGATTTAACCCAAAAGGTTAAGACATTTGGAAATGTTGTGAATACTTAACCAACTGAACATCTTAGTGCATTGTATTCATGATGATGTTGAGGAGGATGGGTGATGATGATGGATGTTCACCATGGAGACTTAGAACACAACATTTACATAACTCCCGAGTGGCGCAGTGGTCTAAGACACTGCATCCCAGTGTAAGAGGCGTCACTGCAGTACCTGGCTTGAATCCAGGCTGTGATTGGGAGTCCCATAGGGCGGCGCGCAATCGGCCCAGCGTCGCCGGGGTGGCCCGTCATTGTAAATAAGAAATTGTCCTGGTTAAATAAATAAAAGAATAGCGCAGCAAGTCAACATATTTAGATTAGCCTGTATTTTAACGCATCCACAGCTGCCATGTTACAACCCAGCTCACTGTCTAGTAAGGAGGTTGGATTGGGGGATCAGGAGTCCAAACAGCTGACACTTAATGTATCTCCCATCGATGATAATCCTTACCACTTCTTGCCTGCTCCTTGTAACTCATTGTCTGCAGCTATTGTGAAACGCCACTTTAATGTGTCTTTCAAATACCCTCTCCCTCTTTCTTGCACTCTCTGTCTCTCATTCTCCACAGCTGGCTTTGTTCATTTCATGGCCTGTGGCAAATACCAATTTTCCTGAGAGACTTAATCTACCATTCTGAATGATGAATACTTGAATGCTGAAGTAAAAGCACAAAGCTGCTTACAAGGCAACAGTATATAGGGTCTGTCCCTTTAAGAGAGTGTTTTCCTGACTGCTTTAGCATAGGGTGCTCCGATATAGAAAGAGAAACATAGACAGAGCTTGGCCCCTGTCCAGTACACACACACACACACACACACACACACACACACACACAATGTGCATGCACACACGCACGCACACACACACACATAACAACCTATTCTTTGCCTTGCACTGCCAGTTGTATGATGATTTGAAAACACATGCTTTTTGGCTGTGTGTGGTACTGTATGTGAGGCAGAAGAGTTTCCAGTGCTCTGAATGGATTAGGCCTCACATATGTGCATGGTGGAGCCCCAGAGACAGAGGAGGCAGCATGGAGCCAATCCCGCTGAGAGCAGCTCCACTCCTGTCTAAGGCCCACGGCTCTCATGTGTGAAAAATACAGCGTATGGAGGCAGTCGACTGAAAAGCCTACCAGGTGCTTGAGCAAAGATGACACAGATCTCTGTTTCCGTACCAGACATATGGAACTGAACTAGGCTACTTACAGGGATTCTTCTTTGATATGACATCACATCAAACTTTTTTTGTAAGAAATATAATCAAAAAATACTGGAGTTTGTTGTTATGCATTTAATTGAATCGTATCGAGCCAGTGCAGTACATCACTATTCTGCAGACTCAAGGGTTTTAGTTTTCAGATCACATCTCCAAGTACCCAAGCAGTGCTGTGAGTTCTGCAGACTGAATCAGGTTGAAACGAGACATATGCAAAGTATGTATTGATCCATGTATACCTGTGATACTGCTCCTATAACATATACATTGGCTGTGTTTTCTTTGGGGCTGCTACTGTAATTGGTAAGTGCATTAGTACAATTGTACATATCTACGGCTAATATATTCACTTCGAGAAAGCTGCATAACAGAGGGCTTTAGCATCTAAATAAGACCATACACACTGCAGTGTTGATTGTGTTCTTTCATAATGGAAAAGCATTTGGTGTAGGTTACAGGTGCTTTGCTCGTAGTGGCACAAGCTTGGATACTGGATACTGGACAGCAGACACACCACTGCAATATGACCTCACTAGCCAGACACATATCACTGTCCAGGGACAGAGCAAATCTCAGTCCTTTCTCTAATGTTTCTGAGACAGAATGTTCGATTGAGACCATTCATATGATTCAGGGCTGTCTGTGTGCAGCTTGGAAGAGTTCAGAGTCGGACAACGGTGACCCTGTGACTTCAGCACTGTCAGCGGGAGATGAACGTGTCCAATAGTTACTGTCCGAAAGTAGGGCCAGACCTGCCTGTACTTCTCAATAAAGAGGGATGGCTGAATGTGTGTGGCCTTTCATTGAATATTTCATTGAGGTCAAGGGCAAACCGCAGTCCTTCCTGAATACATTGAGCAACAGGAGACGGCACTGAGGCTGCAGACTGGACAGTTGATCAGCTTTGTTCTGTGACTACAAATTAAGTTATCTAGATGCACAATATAAAATTGAAATCTAAAGTTATCTGAATGCGAGACTTTACAAATTGGAATTTTTAGCAGTGATAAATCTGAAACTCAGTTCTCACACACTTAAATAAATGTTCTCTGATTCAACACTCTAATATTGTTACAGTGGTTCCTTTGACAATAGAAGAGCAGAGAGACAATATATGCCTATTCTAGTTTATTTCTGTGTAAATTGTATTGGATATTTTCAACTGTGAATGGATTTTATTCCTCCCAGTTAATGAGCGTTGCACCCACGTAGTGTTCCACAGCTGCCATCAGCTATGACACTCCAAAGGAGCAGAGGGAGAGACATGTTCAAATGAATTAATGGGAAGTTCTGCATTGGAGAGAGAGTGTTTTTCATTATTTTTCTGTCACACTGGTCACCGCAAAGTCATTCTCTATGATTAACAGCCAAGTGGCAGAGGTCCAAAGCACCGGAACTATCCATTTCAAAGACGGTTAACATAGCGCTACCACACAATAAAACATAAGCATTCATTAATATGCAAATTAAGAAGTTCTCTGTAGGAGCCACAGTAGTCCGTTTGTTGCCGGTGGTTGTTTGCCTCTAGTCTTACTGTTGACAGGACAAAAATGTTCTACTTCATATTCATCATCTCCAGCACCACCCCAACATCACCATATGTGAAAATGGTGTGTTTCTATGTTTTGTAGTAAAAAAGATAAAGATAAGTGTTTCCAATGATATCCTCAACCAATTAGTAGGCAATTAGTAGGCAATGCCTACTCACAATTTGTCAAAATCACACGATGCACACCGATGATGTCATTGCCCTTATCTTCCTCTATTTTTTTTCCTACAAAACATAGAAACGAACCATTTCCACATATGTTGATGTTGGGGCGGTCCTGGAGATGACTGCTATGAAGTAGAACATATTGAAGTTTCCCTTTAAGTGACATCATGTACTTCTTTGGATCCTCCCTGTAATGTCGGTCTATCACTTATGTAAATGGGAACACTTTCAATTAAGGTTACTTTAGAAACTCTTCATAAAGTACACCTTAATATTTAGTGTTACCATGTAAGTTAAAAAACAAAACCGTAGGTCTTGGTACGTTTTTGGCAAGTATTTTTTGAAAGTCAGCCTAAATTTCAAATGCACTTTTTCAATAAAATCAGTAGTGCAATGAGCAGGCTGTGTACTTGGCATCTCTTACTTATTGTTTTGCTCAGTGGGTTACTTGAGGTATTCATATTTGTATTTAGCCCCGGAGAGTACCTAGTAGGCATTGTTTAAGTGCCTTCCTTGACATTGTGTAAAGTCTGCTAATTAGGTGCAAACAGGAACTTAATTAGAAGCTACATATCTACAGACGTAACCTCATTAACGAACAAAAACATATTACATTGCTAAAGGTTATGCAAAAACTCAAAACATTAAAAAAAAAACGCTGATAACATCCTTGAAACTCAACATAGATTCTAGTCTAACCACAAGTTCCTGCGTTCCTTCCCTGCGTCGATTACTTTACCTCTGAAAGAAAGGCAGTCTATTAAGCTCAGTATTGCTCAGTGCATAGATAGGTAAGTATTCATCTCCCACAGATCATTAATAAGTGGGACTCAAGTGGCGGAGCTGAAACCCTGCAGCTACGAGTGTGCACACGTAATATCTTCATCAGGTCCCCTCATCTACATACAATCAAACTGTGCAGCCAGCCATTAGGAAGTGGAGGATGAGGACATAGCAGAACCCCAATGAAGAGTATGCGATCCGAATGACCGGATGGGAAATTAATCAGTCAGTCACCGGTTTGGAGAGTCTGCCTGTTTTTTTCCTCCATAAACTTTTTCCCACTCTTTTGAAAACTCTCAAAGCTGGAAACTCTGGATGCTCTGTATAGGGATCCCTTAGAGAGTGCTTAAGACAGATCTTAAAAGCTAGCAAATAAAAAATAAGCTTGCACTGTCAAAAATAAGTAGATAATATTTTTCTCTGAATGGCAAAAAAATCAGACTCATTATTTTCTTAGAAACAGATGGTGTGCTGCCAATTAGGCAGTGAATTTACATTATTAGTAATTGAAATTTGCTGCTGGCTCCTGCACAGAATTTTTGTTGAGCATCTTTTAGTTGTCGTTCAGCAAGAGAATAGCTCTTAAAACCCAGTTTCTATCCCTTTCCTCATCACCATACACTCATTTTCTTCTAGGTCACTTTTGCAAGACGTTGTCATTCACTGCAGCTCAACATGGGATTTCTCTATAGGAACAAGTTAACCACAGCTCCTGGAGCATTGCAGCTGAAAATATTGAGATAGTTACACAAAGAAGATGGCATATCAATGCAGCCCACTCAAAATGACATGCATCCTGAAAACGTATATGTGCGTTAAAAATGGCTTATTTACTTCAAAGGTTGTTTTCTGTATACTTCCCAACTGTTTAATCAATAAATACGCCATGCAAGTTTTATCACACAGATGACACATTTAATTCAAAATGAATAATACAACTTGATAAATACTTAATAGGTTGGCAAAACAAGCCAAACTTAGTTTTGGTCCATGAATGACATCAAATACATTTGATAGCACTAGTGATTTGGAACCAACTATTTTCAAGTTAGTTTGTCAATCATGACTTGCTGGCCAGTATGCATCAATTTCGGACTGACTTCGGACTGACATTGGTAAATGAAAATAGAAGCCTTTTGACCTTCTCACGACAAGATCTTACTATTGGTTCTTTAAAATTCAGAGGACATTTCTACTCTTTTGTGAGGGTCAGCAGGGTGAGTGGGTCTGTGAATATGAATGTATTAAGAATGATAATTTTATGCGGAAAAACACATTTTGTCATTTAAATGTATGACCGTGATAAGCTTTGTCTGATTAACATTTACCTCGGGTTACAGAATGATAAGCATATATTCAAGGCTCTGTTTCACTGACTTACAAGACAAAAAGCATCTCTGTGCAGTGTATGTTTTGTTATCGGATATGCATACAGACCATTTAACTCAGAAAGAGTTCATTCTACATTTAGGTCATTTAGCAGACGCTCTTCATTCATTCATCTCAGGTAGATAAGAGACAACCGTAAATCACAGTCATAGTAAGCACATTTCCTCTCAATAGGTAGCTATCAGCCAAGTCAGTGCTAGTAAGAAAAGTAAACTGCGAGTGTTCTTTTTTTGTTGTTGTCTTTGCAAACATTCACTTGGTTATTCCAGTTTCTAGTGTCTTTTGCCTACTTTCGCCCCTTTTCATCTCCTAGGTAACGCAGCTGGGTGCCTGAAAACACACACAAAAATAAATAAGAACACAGTGCTTTTTCGACAGCTACTCTATTTCCCGACAAGGCCTTCACTCAGAACCCCAGCAATGTACTTTGTTGCCAATGTCTTGTAAGTCATAGCTGCTGCAAGTAAAATGGATTGAATATGGACCTGTGGTTGCTCATCAACTTCTGGCTGTGGTCATGCTGAATACAATCTTGATCGGATTCAGAAATGTTCAAGTGCCTCCACACACCGTGGCCACTAACATGAAACCTCATCGAATGTGACCAGGGAGCAAATCAGAACATAAACACATATGGTACCAGAGGCTTTACACAGGAGCAACCATAGCAACAGGGGTTACACAACAAACCTTTTAAGTGTCCGCTGAATCAGACAAGTACACTAGTAGGAGTCCCTTACCAAATAAATAGCCAATTTCTAAAACTAAGAACAGATGGGGTGTTTGAAGTTGACTGATAAACGTTCAGAGGTATTGAATTCCTACCCTAACAGGTATGAACAGAGGAGATACTGATTGGCCTTGCCACGGAGGGGAAGAACTCTGACCTCCCACTTCTTCCCCCTGACTGTTGCTGGGATGGACAACACATCAGATGACTTGACATGAAACAGAATGGAAACTGAAAACATACAAGGGGACACACACAGTATTTTGTGGGTCTTTGATTCCTGGTTGGAACCCTTGGCAGAGTTAATTTAATTTCGACCTGTAAGCATTAAATCCCTACTTTGAACCACATGCTGCATTGAGATTAGAGGGTGCCTCGGGTATTTCTCAAGCAAGAGACTATGAAAATATACTATGTACTTTCGCCACTGATGATTATGTTCAACAGCAGTCAAGAGAAGAGCTAAGCTGGTTTATTGACTACTGTTATGGACCTTAACATTTGATTTGGTAACAAATGTTGGGAGTTCAGGCAACTACATCATGATGAATCTGATGAATGCTGAGGTCCCTGGGAAAAAAATCCTTCATAAATGTATATGAAATTCTGTGTACTACTAAAATATATGAAATCATATAGTGTACTTAAAAACTCTCCATAACAATGAAAACTATGATACAGAATGTGAACATACAAAAACCTTCAGCCAATGTCAATGGGAATGCTAACAACATGACTAATGTCATATTTTCTCAAAATGCCTTCGGTTTGTGTCAAATACCCATTGACTGATCATCTGTGGACAAAGGAATATTTTGAGGAAATGCAAGATTGCCCCTCAGTAAATCTTGTCATATCTGGTTTACTGGTGTATCTGTAATGTCCCCCTTGGTTTGGCATTGCATCAATCCCAATTAAAGTGAACCACAGCAACACAGGATTGTTTGAATTGCAATAGCTTGGACAGAACAGCAAGCCCTTAACACAGGCACATTAGCCTTTACATTAATGGTGAGAAACTTTGAATGTTTCATTCATTTATTAATTAGCTTCCCTCTTAGCCCATACTAAAGTGGTCCATAATGGTTTGACAATGAATTCAATGTTTGTTTGACGTTATAATGTATTTTCTTAAGACGGCTAATTAGAGTTAATGCAATTAGGAAACAGAATGTAGTACAGAATGAAGTAGGAAGAATATAGATTGTAGCTAATCATCCTGTAAATGGGATGTTTTGTTAGGTTAGGTCTTACAAGAGGGCAAGCACAGTGCTGTCCTGTCAAACATGGATGATCCATGCCCTACTTCCTTCTTGAATGTTTCAAAGGCATTTCTGCTATGACTCAGTGTGTCACACCCTGATCTATTTCACCCGTCTTTGTGCTTATCTCCACCCCCTTCCAGGTGTCACCAATCTTCCCCAGTGTCCCCAGTGTATTTATACCTGTGTTCTCTGTTTGTCTGTTGCTAGTTCATTTTGTTTCGGGAAACCTACCAGCATTTTCCCCCTTGTGCCTGTCTGTTCTAGTTCCTGTTTTCTAGTTTTTCCTGGTTTTGACCATTCTGCCTGCCCTGACCCTGAGCCTGCCTGCCTGCCATTCTGGACCTTTTGTACTCTATATGGATTACTGACCTCTGCCTGCCCTTGACCTGACGTTTTGCCTGCCCCTGTACTAGTAATAAACATTTGTTACTTCGACACTGTCTGCATCTGGGTCTTACCTGAAACGTGATACAGTGTATATAAAATGAGTATAACTTACATGCTGTACATTTCATCATGCTGTTAAAACAATTTCCACATATCAGTCATTTACTTCTTAGACATCATAGTATGACAAAAGGAACATAAAAATGCATGGAGGCGAGCAACAGTGTTACAGAATGATCAGAAGAATTTAAATATTTCCATGATCCCTCATGGCTTCCCAGATACTGCTGCCTAATAATTACATGGACACATGCTATTTTATGGTATCAGTCCCTATCCAATCATAATACTGTATAGCTTCAAGTTAACATGGATGCTGTTGGTGGTGTGGGCCTGCCAATATAACTTCTCCTGAGAGATGGAATCTGGGTTCTCTGTCAAATCCCTCATTTAGTCTGACTTCCTCCACAGCCCTCATCCGTCCAGGGACATTGTATCAAAGAGGATGGAGAGGTTGGTGGGATGGGGGTGGGAGGCATGAGATACTGTCTAGAAGATTGCAAGTTACATTACGGAAGAATCTACCAGACTCTGTCCAGTTCCCCAAAAGGAAGACTCGTGTTTTTTTTAAGTAGCCCTTTGCTAAACATCCCCCTTATTTACGAGAAGTTCATGGCATCCATTTCCTAACTGAACTCACGAGCTGCACTTTGTGACACTTTCAGTTTAGATCATTTTGCCTTGCAATGACAGTTTACTGCAGTCTCCATGAAAGTGCATTGCGAGGGGAACTAAACCATCAAACTCCTCCGCAGTGACTTCAAAGGCTTCAATGTTTAAATCCACCCGAGATGTGTTTCAGTGTAAGTTTAAAAGCATACAGTAAGCAAACACTGCAGTGTTTAGCACAGATGTGTGGGAGATAACGATCATCTGGAAACATCTATTATGGGGAACTCCCACTATAGCCTCCATTATCTACATCATCATTTCCCACTTTAAGGCGTCATACTTTGGTCCACAACACAAACATTCAGGCAATAAAACATAATGTATTTTCAGAACTGTACTGAACGTTGTGGTCCTAAATGGTTTTATCTTTCACATGTGGTTTAGAGAAGAATGATTTGGTTAATAAAGAGAAATGTGATGTTCCATAAAAGCCTATCATGCACATGTAAAATGCATGATATTCAAAGCATGAAGATAAACAGAGGAACCCTGACATTATAACTGGCAGTGAATGATCATGTCCCAATGAGGTTGCTACAGCGTTGCTCGTCTCCATAAACGTCTCGCGTAGAACGTATCTCCCATCACTGGCTGTATAGTTACAAAGTACAGACTGCTCAATGTGCAAAAAGTTTGAATACAAAACTATTTAGAACCCCTTGCCATTTTGAGACTTCATGACATCATCATAACATGCCAATGTCATAACACAACACTTTGTGATCACTAATTAACTGTAATGGATGTCAAGCTGAGCCGCGATTTGAGACTGATCAATAGACAACGGAGACAACTGGGGAATGATCTGAATCCTCCTAGGTTTGGAGGATGCATCATTGATTAGTCTGTAGAGCATGTTGTCTCTATCATTAACACAAACTGACACCGTACGGAAACCCACACACACAGCCAGAGCCTTAATGAAAGCGCAACAACAAAAATTGTTGACAAAGAAGACAGTGAGATAAAAAGGACCAAAATATCTTCAAAACAAGAAAGAATAAAGTGTGGCAGAAAAAAAACTGTAAATAAATGCATAATCCACATTCTATCCTATTTATTCCAGACATCCAACTATCTCCGCTGTCAGTGGAGGCTCTGGTACACCTCTCCTCTTAATAACATGTTACTTCAGGCGTTCAGGGGAAGGAATGGTTACGTTGTCAAGTTAATTTGCCTCCAATAATTCTCTTAAATTGTCCTCTTGGATTGCAGCCCAAGAAATCTACTGAAACCCATTAATGCATGAACTAGATTAAAACTGGGCTTTAACCCTTTGGCATGGCTACAGGTTATGCAATAGCTAATCAATCTGAGTGCCGGGGAGTTTGTATCGGAGGCCTCTATGTTCTTAAAATAACACAAGGGACCATGCTCATAGGCCAAAACACAGCATGTCATCTAATATGATGTGTCTATTTCCTTGAAGAGCTGGGATCTTAAAACCAACACGCTACACTGTAATTGTCAATAGCCGCTCAATTGTCATGTATTACTTACTCGTATACAACAGGGTGCCATGAAAACCCTCAATATGCTTAATTCAAGTACCCTCTTGTTCCAGAGAAACAAATGCACCCGCTGTACTGTGACATTCAACTCACACATACAGTTGCCATATGGTACAGTATATACAAAATATTGGCATCTCCATTGCACTTATCTTACACACACACACACACACACACACACACACACACACACACACACACACACACACACACACACACACACACACACACACACACACACACACACATACACACACACACACACACTGGTATAACACAGTTTCTCTGGACCCCAGCAATAAAATCGAATGTGTCTGCAAGACAGCCACTTACAAAATATAGACTAGCGATCGGTGTCCATGGTGCTGAAATGTCTATGCAGCTGCCTATTGAATCGATGATAGGCTTTCTGTGGTGATAGAGCATGTAGCCTGTAGCTTTGCTTTATCTAATGGATAAATGTTTATTGGTAGGCCAGTTTGGTCATCATTTTCTCATGTTAAGCCTAACGTTTCACAAAGCTATATATGGTGTCGCAGTAATTACTTGTTCAGTCATTAAAGTTGTAAATTCAATATTGCAGATTGTAAAAGCTCTGTCAGGTTGGATGGGGAGCGTTGCAGAACAGCTATTTTCAGGTCTCTCCAGAGATGTTCGATTGGGTTCAAATCCAGGCTCTGGCTGGACCACTCAAGGACATTCAGAGACTTGTCCCGAAGCCACTCCAGCGTTGTCTTGGCTGTGTGCTTAGGTTTGTTGTCCTGTTGGAAGGAGAACCTTCGCCCCAGTCTGAGGTCCTGAACACCCTGGAGAAGGTTTTCATCAAGGATCTCTCTGTACTTTGCTCCGTTCATCTTTCCCTCAATCCTGACTAGTCTCCCTGTCCCTGCCACTGATAAACCTCCCCACAGCATGATGCTGCCACCACCATGCTTCACCGTAGGGATGGTGCCAGATTTCCTCCAGACATGACTCTTGGCATTCAGGCTTTTTTTCATCAGACCAGAGAATCTTGTTTCTCATGGTCTGAGTCCCTTAGGTGACTTTTGGCAAACTTCAAATGGGCTGTTATGTGCGTTTTACTAAGGAGTGGCTACCGTCTGGCCACTTTACCATAAATGCCTGATTGGTGGAGTACTGCAGATATGATTTTCCTTCTGGAAGGTTCTCCCCATCTCCACAGAGGAACTCCGGAGCTAAATTCAATTGATTGGACATGATTTGGAAAGGCACACAGCTGTCTATATAAAAGTCCCACAGTTGACAATGCATGTCAGAGCAAAAACCAAGCCATGAGGTTGAAGGAATTGTCCGTAGAGCACCAAGACAGGATTGAATCGAGGCAAAGATCTGGGGAAGGGTACCAAAACATTTCTGCAGCATAGAAGGCCCCCAAAAACAGAGTGGACACCATCATTCTTAATTGGAAGAAGTTTGGCACCACCAAAACTCTTCCTAGAGCTGGCCGCCTGGCCAAACTGAGCAATGGGGGGAGAAGGTCCTTGGTCAGGGACCCTATGGTCACTCTGACAGAACTCTAAAATACCTCTTTGGATGTGGGAGAACCTTCCAGAAGGACAACCATCTCTGCAGCACTCCACCAATCAGGCCTTTATGGTAGAGTGGCCAGATGGAAGCCACTCCTCAGTAAAAGGCACATGACAGCCCGCTTGGAGTTTGCCAAAAGGCATCTAAAGATCCTCAGATCATGAGAAACAAGAATCTCTGGTCTGATGAAACCAAGATTGAACTCTTTGGCCTGAATGCCAAGAGTCATGTCTGGAGGAAACCTGGCACCATGCCTACGGTAAAGCATGTGGTGGCAGCACCATCCTGTGGGGATGTTTTTCAGCGGCAAGGACTGGGAGACTAGTCAGGATCGAGGCAAAGATGAACAGAACAAAGTACAGAGAGATTAAAACCTGCTCCAGAGCACTCCGGATCTCAGACTAGGGCAAAGGTTCACCTTCCAACAGGACAACGAACCTAAGCACACAGCCAAGACAATGCAGGAGTGGCTTCGGGACAAGTCTCTGAATGTCCTTGAGTGGCCCAGCCAGTGCCCGGACTCGAACCCGATCAAACATGTCTGGAAAGACCTGAAAATAGCTGTTCTGTGACTCCTCATCCAACCTGACAGAGCTTGAGAGGATCTGCAGAGAAGAATGGGAGAAACTCCCTAAATACAGGTGTGCCAAGCTTGTAGCTTCATACCCAAGAAGACTCGAGGCTGTAATCGCTGCCAAAGGTACTTCAACACGATACTGAGTAAAGGATGTGAATAGTTATGTAAATGTGATATTTCAGGGATTTAAATAAAATATATTTCCAAAAATCTGTTTTTGCTTTATTATTATGGGGCATTGTGATTAAAAAAGCATGAGGAAAAAAGTATTTTATGAATTATAGAATAAGGCTGTAACGTGACAAAATGTGGAAAAAGGGAAGGTCGGAATACTTTCCAAATGCACTGTATACACACACACACACACACACACACACACACACACACACACACACACACACACACACACACACACACACACACACACACACACACACACACACACACACACACACACACACACACACACACACACACACACACACACACACACACAACTGTCTTGTTTAGCCTACCTGAACCTGCATGACATGAACAGTCCTCGCGCTCTCTCCCAGCTTGAATAGAAAGTTGTTGTGCGTAAAACCAGTCTATTAATATCAATCTCTTTATTCTATGTAGAAGCCTATAGTAGCTACAGTATGTGACCGTGTCGCCTTGCATTTTTGTGTGCAAATGTTTTCACCACGGCCTGTAGGTTCAGGTTGCAGGCCCGACTGTTTTCTATACTGAGTATTGACAACCCAGACAGTCATTCCTGAGACATTGTGCACTGTATGTCCATTGCACTGCACACAATATGAACTTAATCTTGAATGATGTATGCCAAGATTTACCAGAGATAAGGGACTGTTGATATTGCAATCACTCAACTCAAATGCAAATTCACCATTATGAACAAAACCGCAAACCGCTTTTTTTGTTTGAGCCCTCCAGAACTGTTGTCTACTAAAGATGATCATCTGTTTGCATCTGCTAATTTGTTGGCTGTTCAGTATCCAGACGGCCTGCCCCATAGCTTCCTATACAGTTTCCGTAATGTGTTGAGGGCGGCAATTAAGGAGAATTAGTATTTGGAGCACCACTTCCTTCTACCCAGTTTCCCTGATGTTGCTATGGCAATCAAGCTGTTTTTAACCATCCCTGTAACTGTCGCTTCTGGAGAAATCCTTTTTTAAGGGTGCGTTCGTAAATTCACTCAGGCTATCTACTCTGATTTCAGAGCACTCTCGTCTGAGTGTGCCAATGCACAGAATAACTGATTCATTTACTAACGAGCAACACCTGTTGAATATGACCGGTGTCAGTAAACATCTGCAAAAAAAAACGTCATTCAATTGTTGCGATCAGCACAGTTAGTCACAAACGCTCTAAATAACATGAAAACAGCCTAACCAGCTCTGCTAGGGCGAGTAAAATGGTCAGAGTGAGGTGTTCTCTCATTTGTGTCTGAAAGTAGCTAGCAAGCTAGCCATCTTTGGCCACCTAGCTTGGGTGCTTGACTGCCTTGTGAGGTCAGAACACTCGGATCAACCGTACTCCTCAGCCAGTGCGTCCAGTGTGCTCTCTGAACGACTCACAAAGAACTACTTAAGAAGCATTAGGCTCTCGGTCTAATATGCTTTTTTGAACACCTGAGTAAGTTCCAGTCATTGCACTGGCGAGTGGCGTCGTCGTAGTCTTGAACACGACATTTGTTTACCAATATCAGTTAAATTATTTATTTTTCAAGGCCTGAGGCACTTTGTCTCATTCTTGAAGCCTAACAAACAATTACTAAGCTTCCTAGTACATATGGAAATTAAAAAGGTTTATGAATGACTTTTTGATGGTTACTGTCAAAATTATTTTGTAAATTAACATCGATGTCAGCCATGGGCCCCCCACCTTGTGGGGCTGCGGGGTGCCATTGCACACACACTCAGTGAGCGGAAGAAGTAGGTGTCCATAGTTATGTATTCACTGAATAATTAACGCGGGGTTCCCTGGAGAGGAAACACAGAAATGTACTCTGATATTCTTTATTCAAAAGGTACATGAGAGAAGCAAATCTGTTTCATGGTCAATTGTTGTTTTCATATGGCAGTTCATATTATTTTATATATATACTAAAGTTACTAATCATATGCAGGGTAAATGTCCGTCTTTAGAATATGTGATGGGTGGGCAGTTATTGATCTCTAAGTTTATTGGTGCACCATTTCGCTCCATTACACAAACTAAGTTTACAGTTTGGCTCTGAAGGCAGGAGTGTTGTTTGCAAGTAGATATCAAGCTACTATTTAAAAAAATGTAACAAAGCATAAATCGTTATGAAGTACTTTTTTATATATATAGGAACACTATAAACATGACCCAGTTCAGCTTGCATGTGACTTGTCAATCTTTTTACTTTAGAGTGGCATACATCAAACCATGAAAATATATGATCTGCTTAGCGTTCAGACTGGGTTGTCATAGTAGCTACATTGAGTATAGTCAAGGTCTAGAACCTCTGCTATTCCATGGTCCTCATCATGATTATCTTAATGAATCATCAGAGAACAAGCTAGAACCTGTTCAATCCACCTACGTCAGTTCAACTTAACTTTCTATAATATATTTCTTTTGAGGCGTTAACCACCTGAGTTATTTCTACCACTACCATAGCAACCCACATCTTTTAACTTATTCTTATCACATATGACTCAGTATCTTTTAACCTGCATGTTCAGCAGCAGTCGTCAACGCCAAATTATTCAAGACAACACACATTGACGCAATGGACTCAGGTAATGCAGCTGTCTATGAGATATAATAATAATAACCACGCTCAGAGACAGATTTAGCGTTTCAAAGACAAATCATTTGGTATAATTAAAAACTTCAGTGGATACCAAATTGGGGAAAAAAACAGTGTTGAGATGAGACATGGGTAAAAAAGAGCGGACAACAGACAGTCCATTACACACATGGTGTGATGGGGTCAGAATAAGTACAGGACTATCTGATGAAAGCTCTCAAATGTGGCATGTAGGCCCCTCAACTTTTGGATTCTTTATCAGGGACAGGAAGAAAAAAAAAATCGGAGCAAATTTGAAATTATAAAAAAAAAAGGCCATGCAGAATCCGCTTGAGTGCACAAGTTCCAACCTGTCCTCCTGATTTGTAGTGACAAGAAGCTGTATGCTAACGTATTGGTATCTTGAGACTTCTGTATGGAAACTAATCCATTACAAACAGACAGATTGTATTAGAGGGTGGATAGCAGAGGGTGATATGCATCGCCTACAAAATATAAGAAACATAACTGATGCTCTCCCTGATGGCAGCGCGTGCTATCTTATTCTATAGCAGATGAGATGGGAAGAGCAATGGATTATTCATGAGCGTGGCTTTATCATTGAGAGGCTCTAATTAAATGTTAAGAGCCGTAGGGCCTGATTCCCTGCATTTCTCTGGTGCAAACGTTGCACCTGTTATTCTCTTGAACCGAGGTATAGAAAACATGTGTTTATAGGATTTTAGAATTGTTTTGGTCTTGTATTCCCTTCTGAAAATAACATGTGAAACATATACAGTTGTAAACACTTCATTCTACTGAAACCTGGCACAGGTAACTTGACATTGTGTGCCACACAGCATCCATGCAAATTACAGGAGGGATTTTCAACATCACTTGTTACCTTCCCACAACAAATACACGACCGTAGTATTGTGATTGCATCACACAGACTGTGAAATGTAAACAGCTTGAGACACACTATTCACGTCTCACTTTTAACACAAATGGTTCCTTTTCCATATACCAACATCTGAGAATCATCACAATATTTGGCATGGTTTACAGGCAGCAACATCCTCTATGAATCTCAAATGGCAAGCCTTAAGGGAGTTTTATCTGAAAAAGATTAAGTCAAACCATCTAAAAAAGGTCAGGATGCCTTTAGATCAGTTTCAAATGTTTGTGAACTTTGAATCAAATACCACTTTAAAGGTTTTAGGGTGACTCTTTTGGGTTAAAAGGGGGATATCGATGCCAATATAGTATTTTTGACAATATTGTTGCCTCGCAGCAACGCCCAACAGTTGCCTACTTTGTCAAAATGCTTTCACAAAAACAGACCCAGAGCATGGAAAAGGTTAATCTTGACTTGACAGATTTTAGGCCTAATACGCATCTCTAACGTTGTCATATCGGGTCATATTAGGTTATTTTACTGCAGGTTATATGATCTTGAAATATGTGCTAATTACTTATTGACAGTACCTGAAATGATCCAAAGCAGTTTCCAAGAACGCCATATACAGTATAATCTTTCTTCGCAAATTCTGATGTGGTGATTTGTGACAAATTAGCTTTAGCCTGCGGGTCCGCTGGTTTCAAATCAAATCAAACTTTATTCGTCACATGCTCGGAATACAAGACCTTCCCGTGAAATGCTTACTTACATGCCCTTAACCAACAGTTCAAAAAGAGTTAAGAAAATATTTACCAAATAAACTAAAGTAAAAAATGCTAAAACTTTCAATTTAAAAGTAACACAATAACATAACAATAACAAGGCTATATACGGGGGGTATAGGGTACTGAGTCAGTGTACGGGGGTACAGGTTAGTTGAGGTAATTTGTACATGTAGGTAGGGGTGAAGTCACTATGCATAGATCATAAACAGCGAGTAGCAGCAGTGTACAAAACAAATGGAGGGGGGGGGGGGGTCAATGCAATAGTCCAGTGGCCATTTGATTAATTGTTCAGCAGTCCTATGGCTTGGGGGTAGAAGCTGTTAAGGAGCCTTCTGGTCCTAGACTTAGCGCTCCGGTACCGTTTGCCGTGCGGTACCAGAGAAAACAGTCTATGACTTGGGTGACTGGAGTCTCTGCCAATTTTATTTGTAAGCGTTGTGATGTACAGCACATGAAAGATGCAAGTCTGCACTATGCATCCCAATAATTTACTACCAGTACAACAAACCTCAGTGGAAAACAAGTATGTGTATCAGCCTCACACACTACTACCGAGGGTGGAGAAGGACAATAATAAGGCAACGCGTATTCACCGATGTCTCTGTGTGTATATGGACAAATGACATTGTAGGATTAGCAAATGTTCTACTGTGCACCCTGGGAGAGGTCAGTGATGATAAATCAAACTCAAGGTCATGGCTTGTGGATAGCCAATGAAGAGGTAAAGCCTTAGAGTCATGACCTGCTACTTTATTAAACTGGGCCTCTGACATATTGACTTATAATTCATTCAATATCATGGGCTGTGGAGCAATTCTAAAAGCAACACTGACTAAAGGTGTATCCTTGACATGAGCAATACAAAGTACACACTAATATACAAATGCACTACAAAGAAGAATGAAGTATTTGGAATAACAAACCAAGCTAATGTGACAAAGTCAAGTATGCATTGTTTTCAACACAATCAACTAGGGAGTCACTCAATTCATATGAGTTGATTGATTGAACTATTGCAATTACAATTATCCAAAGTTGTCATTTTCAATAAGCAATGGGAGTGAATTAATTAATATAATTCAGCTACAGCCTCAGTATGTGCTCTATAGAATATGCAATCAAGTAATGAGCTAGTTGCATCATTCTAATATGCATAGGCTACATAACAGTGAGTTTCAAAACAGTGAGTTTGGCTGTCCTAAAATGGACACCATACACATGGAATGCAATACTAAGCCTAGAGGTAATTGGGCTCATTGATTGATAGCCATGTGGTGAACCAATCCATTAATATAGTTTTCCAGTATCCTGTTTCATTGATAAAACATATGAGGTAGAAGTGTTACGGGTCAGAGTTATAACCAAAGATTCCATCATTAGAAATCAAAACTGGATGGTCTTCAGAGATAGATGGGAGGGGTTGAGGGTAACTGAAGGACAGGACTAAAAACAAACAAAAGATAACTATTGTAAAATACACTGTGTCCGTAAAATGTAAATAGTATGTATAAGCTGGAAGTAGAAGCCTAAGTGTTGTTGTCCATTAGTTTACTCCAATTAAAACGCTCAACCACAATTACTCCCCCTTCCGGGATGCATACAAGGCCCTCCCTCCCCCGCCCTCCCTTCGGTAAATCAGATCTCGACTCCATTTCGCTCCTCCCTTCCTATAGGCGGAAACTCAAACAGGAATTACCCGTGCTAAGGTCTATTCAACGCTGGTCTCACCAATCGGAATCCATGCTTCAAGATTGTTTTGATCACGTGGACTGGGATGTGTTCCGGGTAGCCTGTGAGAATAACATTGACGTATACACAGACACGGTGACTGAGTTCATCAGGAAGTGTATAGGGGATGTTGTTCCCACTGTGACTATTAAAGCCTACCCAAACCAGAAACCGGGGATCAATGGCAGCAGTCGCTCAAAACTGAAAGCGCGAACCACCGCATTTAACCATGGCAAGGTGACTGGGAATATGGTCAAATATAAACAGTGTAGTTATTCCCTCCATAAGGCAATCAAACAGGCATAACGTCAGTACAGAGACAAAGTAGAGTCGTAATTCAACGGATTACAAAGGGAAAACCAGCCACGTCGCGGCCACCAAAGTCTTACTCCCAGACAAGCGAAACACCTTCTTTGCCCACTTTGAGGATAACACAGTGCCACCGACCCGGTGCGCTCCCAAGGACTGTGAACTCTCATTTTCCGTGGCTGACGTGAGGAAGACATTTAAGCGTGTTAACCCTCACAAGGCTGCTGGCCCAGATGGCATCCCTATCCGCATCCTCAGAGCATGAGCAGACCAGCTGTCTGGAGTGTTTACGGACATATTCAATCTCTCCCTATCCCAGTCTGCTGTCCTCACTTCCTTCAAGATGGCCACAATTGTTCCTGTACCCAAGAAAGCAAAAGTATATGAACTAAATGTCTATCGCCCCGTAGCGCTCACTTCTGTCATCATGAAGTGCTTTGAGAGACTAGTCAAGGATCATATCACCTCTACCTTACCTGACACCTTAGAACCACTTCATTTTGCATACCACCCCAATAGAGCCACAGACGATGCAATCGCATTGCACACTGCCCTATCCCATCTGGACAATAGGAATACCTATGTAAGAATGCTGTTCATTGACTACAGCTCAGCCTTCAACACCATACTGTAGTACCCTCCAAGCTCATCATTAAGCTCGGGGCACTGGATTTGAACCCCTCCCTGTGCAACTGGATCCTGGACTTTCTGAAGTGCCGCCCCCAGGTAGTGAAGGTAGGAAACAACATCTCTACTTCGCTGATCCTCAACACAGGGGCCCCACAAGGGTGCGTGCTCAGCCCCCTCATATATACCCTGTTCACCCATGACTGCGTGGTCATGTACGCCTCCAACTCAATCATCAAGTTTGCAGACGACACAGCAATAGTAGGCCTGATTACCAACAATGACGAGACCACCTACAGGGAGGAGGTGAGGGCTCTGGCAGAGTGGTGCCAGGAAAATAACCTCTCCCTCAACGTCAACAAAATGAAGGAGGCGATCATGGACTTCAGGAAACAGCAGAGGGAGCACGCCCCTATCCACATCGACGGGACCGCAGTAGAGATGGTCAAAAGCTGCAAGTTCCTCGGCGTACACATCACTGACAATCTGAAATGGTCCACCCACACAGACAGTTTGGTGAAGAAGGCGCAACTGCGCCTCTTCAACTTCAGGAGGGTGAAGAAATTCGGCTTGACCCCTAAGACCCTCACTAACTTTTACAGACGCACAATTGAGAGCACCCTATCGGGCTGTATCACCACCTGATACGGCAACTACACTGCCCGCAACCGCAGGGCTCTCCAGAGGGTGGTGCGGTCTGCCCAACACATCACCAGGGACACACTGCCTGCCCTCCAGGACAACTACAGCACCCGATGTCACAGGAAGGCAAAAAAGATAATCAAGGACATCAACCAACCGAGCCACGGCCTGTTTACCCCACTACCATCCAGATGGTGAGGTCAGTACAGGTGCTCGGGGACCGAAAGACTGAAAAACAGCTTTTATCTTATGGCAATCAGACTGTTAAATAGCCATCATTAGCCGGCAACTACCCTGTTACTCAATCCTGCACCTTAGAGGCTGCTGCCCTACATACATAGACATGGAATCACTGGTCACTTTAATAATGGAATACTAGTCATTTTAATAATGTTTACATAGTGCTTTAAGCATTTAATATGTACAGTATACACTGTATTCTATTCTACTGTATTTTAGTCAATGCCACTCCGACATTGCTCATCCTAATATTTATATATTATATATTAATTCCATTCTTCTACTTTTAGATTTGTGTCTATTGTTGTGAATTGTTAGATATTACTGCACTGTTGGAACTAGAAACACAAGTATTTCACTACACCCGCAATAACATTTGCTAAATATCTGTGTGACTGATAAAATGTGATTAGATTAGGGGAGGGGTGGTAGGTTAGGGGAAAGTAATAAAGGAAAATATATATATATATATTTTTAAATATATATATATATACTGCTCAAAAAAATAAAGGGAACACTTAAACAACACATCCTAGATCTGAATGAAAGAAATAATCTTATTAAATATTTTTTTCTTTACATAGTTGAATGTGCTGACAAAATCACACAAAAATAATCAATGGAAATCCAATTTATCAACCCATGGAGGTCTGGATTTGGAGTCACACTCAAAATTAAAGTGGAAAACCACACTACAGGCTGATCCAACTTTGATGTAATGTCCTTAAAACAAGTCAAAATGAGGCTCAGTAGTGTGTGCGGCCTCCACGTGCCTATATGACCTCCCTACAACGCCTGGGCATGCTCCTGATGAGGTGGCGGATGGTCTCCTGAGGGATCTCCTCCCAGACCTGGACTAAAGCATCCGCCAACTCCTGGACAGTCTGTGGTCCAACGTGGCGTTGGTGGATGGAGCGAGACATGATGTCCCAGATGTGCTCAATTGGATTCAGGTCTGGGGAACGGGCGGGCCAGTCCATAGCATCAATGCCTTCCTCTTGCAGGAACTGCTGACACACTCCAGCCACATGAGGTCTAGCATTGTCTTGCATTAGGAGGAACCCAGGGCCAACTGCACCAGCATATGGTCTCACAAGGGGTCTGAGGATCTCATCTCGGTACCTAATGGCAGTCAGGCTACCTCTGGCGAGCACATGGAGGGCTGTGCGGCCCCCCAAAGAAATGCCACCCTACTCCATGACTGACCCACCGCCAAACCGGTCATGCTGAAGGATGTTGCAGGCAGCAGAACGTTCTCCACGGCGTCTCCAGACTCTCTCACGTCTGTCACGTGCTCAGTGTGAACCTGCTTTCATCTGTGAAGAGCACAGGGCGCCAGTGGGGAATTTGCCAATCTTGGTGTTCTCTGGCAAATGCCAAATGTCCTGCATGGTGTTGGGCTGTAAGCACAACCCCCACCTATGGACGTCGGGCCCTCATACCACCCTCATGGAGTCTGTTTCTGACCGTTTGAGCAGACACATGCACATTTGTGGCCTGCTGGAGGTCATTTTGCAGGGCTCTGGCAGTGCTTCTCCTGCTCCTCCTTGCACAAAGGCAGAGGTAGCGGTCCTGCTACTGGGTTGTTGCCCTCCTACGGCCTCCTCCACGTCTCCTGATGTACTGGCCTGTCTCCTGGTAGCGCCTCCATGCTCTGGACACTACGCTGACAGACACAGCAAACCTTCTTGCCACAGCTCGCGTTGATGTGCCATCCTGGATGAGCTGCACTACCTGAGCCACTTGTGTGGGTTGTAGACTCTGTCTCATGCTACCACTAGAGTGAAAGCACCGCCAGCATTCAAAAGTGACCAAAACATCAGCCAGGAAGCATAGGAACTGAGAAGTGGTCTGTGGTCCCCACCTGCAGAACCACTCCTTTATTGGGGGTGTCTTGCTAATTGCCTATAATTTCCACCTGTTGTCTATTCCATTTGCACAACAGCATGTGAAATGTATTGTCAATCAGTGTTTCTTCCTAAGTGGACAGTTTGATTTCACAGAAGTATGATTGACTTGGAGTTACATTGTGTTGTTTAAGTGTTCCCTTTATTTTTTTGAGCAGTGTATATACAGTTGAAGTTGGAAGTTTACATACACTTAGGTTGTAGTCATTAAAACTCGTTTTTCAACAACTCCACACATTTCTTGTTAATTAACAAACTATAGTTTTGGCAAGTCGGTTAGGACATCTACTTTGTGCATGACACAATACATTTTTTCAACAATTTTTTTAAATCAGATTATTTCACTTATAATTCACTGCATCACAATTCCAGTGGGTCAGAAGTTTACATACACTAAGTTGACTGTGCCTTTAAACAGCTTGAAAAATTCCAGAAAATGATGTCATGGCTTTAGAAGCTTCTGATAGGCTAATTGACATCATTTGGGTCAATTGGAGGTGTACCTGTGGATGTATTTCAAGGCCTACCTTCAAACTCAGTGCCTCTTTGCTTGACATCATGGGAAAATCAAAAGAAATCAGCCAAGAAAATTGTAGACCTCCACAAGTATGGTTCATCCTTGGGAGCAATTTCCAAACGCCTGAAGGTACCACGTTCATCTGTACAAACAATAGTATGTAAGTATAAACACCATGGGACCACGCATCCGTCATACCGCTCAGGAAGGAGACGCATTCTGTCTCCTAGAGATGAACGTACTTTGGTGCGAGAAGTGCGAATCAATCCCAGAACAGCAGCAAAGGACCTTGTGAAGATGCTGGAGGAAACAGGTACAAAAATATCTATATCCACAGTAAAACGAGTCCTATATCGACATAACCTGAAAGGCCGCTCAGCAAGGATGAAGCCACTGCTCCAAAACCGCCATAAAAAAGCCAGACTACGGTTTGCAACTGCACATGGTGACCAAGATCGTACTTCTTGGAGAAATGTCCTCTGGTCTGATGAAACAAAAATAGAACTGTTTGGCCATCATGAACACCGTTATGTTTGGAGGAAAAAGGGGGAGGCTTGCAAGCCAAAGAACACCATCCCAACCATGAAGCACGGGGGTCGCAGCATCATGTTGGGGGGGTGCTTTGCTGCAAGAGGGACTGGTGCACTTCACAAAATAGATGGCATCATGAGGAGGAAAATTATGTGGATATATTGAAGCAACATCTGAAGACATCAGTCAGGAAGTTAAAGCTTGGCCGCAAATGGGTCTTCCAACTAGACAATGATCCCAAGCATACTTCCAAAGTTGTGGCAAAATGACTTAAGGACAACAAAGTCAAGGTATTGGAGTGGCCATCACAAAGCCCTGAGCTCAAGCCTATAGAACATTTGTGGGCAGAATTGAAAAAGCGTGTGCGAGCAAGGAGGCCTACAAACCTGACTCAGTTACACCAGCTCTGTCAGGAGGAATGGGCCAAAAGTCACCCAACTTATTGTGGGAAGCTTGTGGAGGGCTACCCAACACGTTTGACCCAAGTTAAACAATTTAAAGACAATGCTACCAAATACTAATTGAGTGTATGTAAACTTCTGACCCACTGGGAATGTGATGAAAGAAATAAAAGCTGGAGTAAATCATTCTCTCTACTATTATTCTGACATTTCACATTCTTAAAATAAAGTGGTGATCCTAACTGACCTAAGACAGGGAATTTTTACTAGGATTAAATGTCAGGAATTGTGAAAAACTGAGTTTAAATGTATTTGGCTAAGGTGTAAACTTCCGACTTCAACTGTATATATATATATATATATGTATGTATGTATGTATGTATGTATGTATGTATGTATGTATATATATGTATGTATTTTGTCGTATTTTGTCGAGGTTCCTTTGTAACATTTGAATTGAAACAGGCCCTTTGGAGGAATTGTGAGAAATGATTTCACCTGAAAACTAGCCTACTTGTAGAAACAGTACTCTCTTAAATGAGTTTGTGCCATGTTTGATAAAATGTATGCATTCTGTGGTTGTCTTCATTTGAATAATATAATTACACAAATGCCTTTCAGAAGAAAGTAAATTAGAGCACAAGAAGGATACTACCAAGGGGCAGATGACCAGGTGAAGTCAAACATAATGTTCCTGCTCAGTGAGCACATGAAACTGACAGAGTTCTGCTCCTGCTGCCAGACAAGCCCTGGACACTAAATACACTTGAGAAAACACACTCAGATGTAAAGCAATCAAAACAGAGAACCACCACAGCAGGGCCCACCAAGCCCATCAACCATTTACACACAAGAATGTGAGCGAGCAAACACACACAAACACACACACACACACACACACACACACACACACACACACACACACACACACACACACACACACACACACACACACACACACACACACACACACACACACACACAGATGTCCTGATGCCTTTGTGACCGATGACAGGCTCTACACTCCCATTTCAAATTGCTGCCGCCGGGTTGTTAATTTAGTGTAGCGCTACAGGGGAATTAAACATCCGGCTATCGGGGGGGTCGATTTGCTGAGTAACACAAATTCCCCACCATCCCAATGGAA
The DNA here is from genome assembly GCF_901001165.1 of Salmo trutta. Classification (NCBI taxonomy): domain Eukaryota; kingdom Metazoa; phylum Chordata; class Actinopteri; order Salmoniformes; family Salmonidae; genus Salmo; species Salmo trutta. The sequence continues at coordinate 49,737,583 of NC_042957.1, forward strand.
AATACTGTGCTCATTCAAGTAGCTCATGTATGGAAATGCTGCATGGATATATCTGGAATATAGGATTTCAGAGCATCCAACTGTAAATAATTTACCATTACATAAAGATGGTCCAAGCGAATCCAGAAGAATGTTTGAAAACTTTTTAGACAATCTGATGCTAGGAATTAAATGTAATGCACAATTTAAAGTAAAGCTATGCACCACAACACTGTGGTTTGCTAGTAGTCTCTACAGCTCTGTCTTGCTGTGTCTAAGTTTTCATATGCATGGCATGATCTAAAAGCTTTTATGTGAGTCAACATTCTGGCAGGTTGACATGGTTTCATGGATAGCTATGACTACACAAACCTATGGCATTCCATTTCCTTACCATTCAATCCTAATGGGAGTTTTGCATCATGCAGATGTGGTCCATGATCTTCAACTACACTAGTACCATGGACGGTCAGCATGGTCTTCAGTGATACATGTAGCATCTCCATTTGTACCCCACAGACTGGGTGAGGATCACTAACCTTGAGAGTAAATAGAATAGAGCCATTCATCTTTGGGATTACATGTCTTGGTAAAACATACACAGCACTTTATTTCCATCAAGACCCGAGCATTCCAAACCACAGACTTAAGAGCTATGGGACATAAATCATTTACTGCAATGTATGGTGCTCATTCAATACAGTCAGTAGGAAGCCTCCCAGCAAACCCAAATTGGTTGTGTGAAAGTTCCCCGAACATTCGTAAGGTTGCGTCATAGGTTTTCATGACACAAAAACTGTCCAGTTGTGCTGATGATTATTCAATGTTTGTATAAAACATTCAGCCAACGTTGCAAGAATGTTCCCAGAGCACATAGTCTGTTCTTCAAAAGGTTCCAAAATGTTTCATTAGGTTGTGTGAACAGTTGTGGTTAGAACATTGTAGGGACATCCCAAAAGATGTGTTCCCAAAACACAAACTGTCCAGTTGCGCAATTGAATATACAATGTTTATTTTAGGGTGCAAAAAACATTCACCTGATGTTACAAGAACAATAATTCACTATAAATTTTCCCAGAATTATAAAATTAAGTTTTGAACAGTCCTTGAGGTTTCTTTCATGTGTTATCTTATTGTTGAAGAAATTAGTTGAACAACAACACATATGGCAATTACTTGGAATCACATTACAATTTATTAGACATTTATTGCACAAACAGTTCTACTGTATTTTGTTGATCGTCGCAAGCGGGGATCGAGGTTTGGCGTGTTAGTCCTGGAATTAACCCACTGCGCCACTTGAATGGGACCAACACAAATATAAACTTGTTTATACCTTTACTCTGACTCCCAGGTTGTGGTCTTTGTCTTAATCTAGAAAAATAAGAACACTCTATTATTTCTTACTCTACCAATGTTCTTTATATACTGTAAAGTTGGGATGTTATGACTTTCATCTCCCCTACAAACTTAATTTCAGAAATCATGTTAAATTATTGCCTGGCAGATTGCGGTGATGTGCACATAGATGTGAATATGTACTAAGACATCAAGCCATAGTTTGGATCATAATTGAATGATTTCAGTACAAAGGGAAATCCACTAGAAACATTAGGATCCTGGTGGTGTAGCAGACTAAATAACCTACAGGGCTTGAAGATGACAATAGGATCAACTCTAATTCATTACTATTCTTTAAAAAAGCTATAACTATGTTTGGAAAATACCCTAATAAAATATAGTGATGTAAAAATATTGAAATGACATTTGTTTAAAAGTTTGGCAACTTCATATAATAATGTTACATTACACATCAGTATTAGCTGAACATTTCAGAAATGTTTTCAAAACTACTTCCATTAATCGTTGAAGTATGTCATAACCTTACAGAATAACTTCATAAGAGTCTCGCAGGAACGATCCTTGTAGTGTTGTAATAGGAATATCCTTGGAGTGTTCACCTTACATTCACTAAAATGTTTCTCACGATATCTGTAAAAACATTCCACTAAGGTGCTCATTAGGTTGCCAGGGAATGTAACAACACAATGTTTCGGTAATGTTCTTAGAACATACTGCCACAACATCATGTGGGAGTAACAGAAATGTTTCTGGGGAAACATTACAGCAATGTTCTGCTAATGATGGATATTGTCACGTTCGTCGTAAGAACTGGACTACACAACTACACACAACTACACAAAAACAAAACAAGATCCCACAAAACACAGTGGGGAAATGGCTGCCTAAATATGATCCCCAATCAGAGACAACGATAAATGGGAACCATACCAGGCCAACATAGAAATAAAACAACCTAGATTACCCAGCCTAGTCACACCCCGACCTAACCAACATAGAGAATAAAAAGCTCTCTATGGTCAGGGCATGACAGTAGCCCCACCCCCCAAAGGTGCGGACTCCGGCCGCAAAACCTGACTCAATTGGGGAGGGTCCCGGGTGGGCATCTAGCGTTTGTGGCGGCTCCGGTGCAGGTCGTAACCCCCGCCCAGACCCCGGATCCGGCCATGGCGCCGGGCTGAACGTCGTGCCTGGACTGGGCACCAGTGCAGGAGAGGGCTCCGACCATGGAGCTGGGTTGGACACCGTGCCTGAACTGGGCATCGGCACAGAGGAAGGCTCCGGCCATGGAGCTGGGTTGAACGCCGTGCCCGGACTGGGCACCGGCGCAGAGGAAGGCTCCGGCCTTGGAGCTGGGCTGGTCACCGTGCCTGGACTGGGCACCGGCGCAAAGGAAGGCTCCGGCCTTGGAGCTGGACTGGACGCCGTGCCTGGACTGGGCACCGGCGCAAAGGAGGGCTCCGGCCTGTGGACCGTCATAGGAGATTCCGGACTGTGGACCGTCGCAGGAAGTTCCGGACTGTGGACCGTCGCAGGAGGTTCCGGACTAGGAACTGTCGCCGGAGGCTCTGGACTGGGAACCATCGCCAGAAGCTCTGGACTGGGAACCGTCGCCGGAAGCTCTGGACTGGGAACCGTCGCCGGAAGCTCTGGACTAGGGACCGTCGCCGGAAGCTCTGGACTGGGGACCGTCGCCGGAAGCTCTGGACTGGGGACCGTCGCCGGAAGCTCTGGACTGGGAACCGTCGCCGGAAGCTCTGGACTAGGGACCGTCGCCGGAAGCTCTGGACTGGGGACCGTTCTGGACTGTTGATGCGCACTGGAGGCCTAGTGCATGGAGCCGGTACAAGTGGCACCGGACTGGTGACGTGCACTTCAGGGCAAGTGCGGGGAGCAGGCACAGGACATGCCGGACTGGGGAGGCGCACTGGAGGCCTGATGCGTGGGACCGGCACACAGGTTGCACCGGACTGGTGACACGCTCTTCAGGGCGAGTGCGAGGAGCAGGCACAGGACATGCTGGACTGGGAGGGCGCACTGGAGGCCTGATGCTTGGGACCGGCACAGGTTGCACCGGACTGATGACACGCTCTTCAGGGCGAGTGCAAGGAGCTGGCACAGTACGTACTGGGCTGTGGAGGCGCACTGAAGACCTGGTGCGTAGGGCCGGCACAAATCATACCGGAACAATGACACAATTCGCACAGCGAGTGCGGGGAGCTGGCACAGGACGTACTGGGCTGTGGAGGCGCACTGGAGACTTGGTGCGTAGAGCCGGCACAAATTGTACCGGAACGATGACACATTTCGCACGGCGAGTGCGGGGAGCTGGCACAGGACGTACTGGGCTGTGAAGGCGTACTGGAGACTTGGTGCGTAGAGCCGGCACACATGGTACCGGACAAATGATACGCTCCTCAAGGCGAGTGCGGAGAGCTGGCACAGGACGTACAGGGCTGTGGAGGCGTACTGGAGACCTGGTGTGAGGAGCTGGCACAGTTGTTACCAGACTGCTAGCACGCTCCTCAGGATGAGTACGGAGAGCTGACTCAGGTGGCATCAAACAGATAACACGCTCCTTAGGGCAAATGTCGTGCATCATACACCAACAAAACAACTCTCTCATTTCTCTCTCCTCCAATTTCTCCATCAACTCACTGACAGTCTCTGACTCTCTCCATTCACTCTCCTCCAATTTCTCCCTCTTCTCCCAGATTGGCTCCGGTTCGATACCTTGGCTCCGCTGACCACCCCGTGGCTGTCCTTTGGGCTTTCCTTGTGGCCGCGAACCCCGGCATCGTCGCTGTCCTCCCTTATCTCTTTGCGTCTGCTTCCAAGGAAGGCTTTCGTGTCCCTCCATGATTTCTTCCCATGTCCAGGATATCTTCTCCTCCTTGATCTCCTCCCAAGCTTAGGATACCTTCTCCTCCTGGGCACGCTGCTTGGTCCTGTTGTGGTGGGATCTTCTGTCACGATCATTGTAAGAACTGGACCAAGGCGCAGCGTACGTAGCGTTCCACATCTTTATTATAAAGTGAAACTTCAGCAAATACAAAACAATAAACAAACAAACGAAATGTGACGTTCTGGAGTGCTCACAGGCATCTACACAAAAACAAAACAAGATCCCACAAAACACAGTGTGGAAATGGCTGCCTAAATATGATCCCCAATCAGAGACAACAATAAATAGCTGCCTCTGATTGGGAACCATACCAGGCCAACATAGAAATAGTACAACCTAGATTACCAACCCTAGTCACACCCCGACCTAATCAACATAGAGAATAAAAGGCTCTCTATGGTCAGGGCGTGACAGATATGTTATTCAAAACGACCATAACAACAAGCAGGGAATTCCTACAATGGTCTCATGAAGTTATAGTGTGACATTATAACACGATGGTTCTAATAATGTTCCCTAAACACGGAGATATTACTACTTCGAACTACTTCAAATAAAATATTTGGTGATCAGCAATATTCTTTGAACGTTATCATAATGCAGTGTTGTGTTCGAGACCACCTAAAGTGAGACCGATTCAAATCTGGATTTTTCTTTGGTGGTCTCTGTGAAGATAAATCTAGCTATCTAAGTCAGCCATTGGATAGGCCATCAGAAGCTTGATAGAAGGCATCTGCCAGTCAACTGTATTAGGGCAAAATGCTGGAGTGACAGTGGTATCAACCAATCACAATGACTTGTAATGGGTGGGACCAATTTTACAAAAATGTATGTAAACTTTTGCCTTCTCGAAGGCCAACAGGTCACTGTGCAATAGCGAGCAGTAGTTTTCCCATGGTCTAGCTAGCTTTTGTTGTAGGCTAGTTTGCAGCGGCTGCAGAAGGATTTATCGAAGAGGTTGTTGTTGTTAATTTGTTAGCTTGTCCCTTTTCAATAATAACTTTCAACAATAAGTAAAGTTTCATATGATCATCATCTGGTGAGTGGAACTGTGTTTTTTATTGCAGCTCGCATGCTGTTAGCCATCTCTTTGAAAATAACTTACAGTATGTGCGTAAAACATTGTTGCATTTAAACTTTAGATCAATGGTTACTTTGTGTGCTAAACATTAAACGTTTTTTTTGCAATGGGAAGTAATAGTTGTACATTTCGATTGGGAAATGCTTAGCCTAATGGTCATGTTTTTGTATTCTTATGATTGGAACCTACTGGCTTATTATGTCAGAGTGAATGGACTGCTGTCTTTCCATCAGCCCTATGCAGTGGTGTAGTGGTGCCTGGAGAAGTGGTCCTATGTGAAGGAAAGGCACCCTGTGTGATATATCCTATGTTTTCCTATAGTTTTGTCAGATTTTCACGCTGATTTTCACACTTTTTTAGAAATAAAATATGAAAATGTGATGTTCTAAGTCCACAACAATGCTTAAACCACATCAGCAGACCATTTGAGGTCTGGGAAAAATAAAATATGTATTTTTGGTGGGTGTAGTTACCCTTTAATTCAATTGAGCAAAAGAAATGCCCTACCCATTGATACAAAACAGCATTATATCATTCTGTAGGCCTACATTGCAGTTTAATTAATTGTAGTTTAACATTTAATTGGGAAGGTTTTTTTGGGAATGCCTTAAGAAATGTTCATGCAAACTGTGCATGATGACTGGATTGCTCATTGCAAATATCCTACTAACCAAGATGATGGACCAAACTTTTTCAATACCTGGTTTGCATAGCCATTGTTGCCTTAGTTAGCATTTACTGGTAGATATCATAAGTTGAAACATCTTTCCTACCCTACCGGCTACCGATGTCATTCTTCTGTGAGCTGCTCCATGCGACAACCAGTTGAGAGCTGCACACTCTTGCTGCCTGCAGATGATATTCTGCTGAAACTAGGCTATGTGTGCTGCTCACATGTGAATATATTTCACCTGCTTTGCGATTGTGTAGGCTACTTTTTGCATGATTTCTCTATTGTACTACATCAATGATAAATCGTATACCTCCAATACACTACTTTGATACGCAACAGTAGGGATTAAGAACTGAGTATAGGCAGTGCCCACTGAGAGAAAAGTGGGTATAGGGCAGTGGAGGCTGCTGAGGGGAGAACGGCTCATATTAATGGCTGGAACGGAGCAAATGGAACGGCATCAAACACCTGGAAACCATGTGTTTGTGGTATTTGATACCATTCCATTTATTCCGTTTCAGTTATTACACACGAGCCCGTTTCCGCAATGACGGTGCCACCAACCTCCTGTGGTATAGGGCATATACCTGTGTAGAACCTCCACTACACCAAAGGGCCCTTGTGTTTTACAAAAAGTGCACTCTCCTATGTGAGTGCACTGGTATTACGGTTGCTGTCCTTTCACCATCACGGGCCTGTCACACACTGAAGGTGTAATAGGTTTGCCACTGCGCAAACATGTCTATAATACCTCTAATTTCCCCCAATCTTCCCTACCAGCGAGTCAAGGAAATTTGGACAAAGTTTGAGGATATTTTTTTATGAAAGTAAAGGACAGTAATGGTATGAGTAAAGTAGGAATCCCATGTTTCAGTAGGCAATATTATATTAATGTTTCAAGAAAGGAGTGTATATTTTTGGCCTGGCAAATCGCTTTTATGCGCTGACTGAATGGAAGCTGATAATGATGAGTTTTTTACTCCGCTGGTCTCAGCAAGAAATTTTGAGTCATCACCGTCCATGACCTAGTCAAGACCGAGTAAAAATGTATCCAACACCGATACAAGACTGAGACACTCAATATGTGGTCTCGAGACCGGACTCGAGTACTACAACACTGTCGTAATGATAGCTCAAACGCTAACTAGAACTTAATTGGTATGTATGCAAATGTTCTGGGAATGTTCCCAGTTTTCTGTGCTGTTTGTTGTTATCAATACACATCATTGGTTGTTAGGCCTATACCGGATCCTAAACAGGACCACCCTGTTGCAGGAGAAATGTTCCTGTGTCGCAGAATTTGAAAACTTGTAGTGTATTCATGGATGAAAAATGCTTCTGAAGTTTGTAATTTCCACTTAAAAAATTCAGACCTGATTTGGCCTAATGAAAAATGTGCAACTATGGGGCAAGACAGATGGGGATGGCTTATACTGTTGATAACATATAAACTATATTTCATCTCCAATTTTATTGAAAACATAAATAAAGTTGCACAATGAGCACTTTTCTCTCAAATACATCATTATAGTTGTTGGTTAGCTAGCTAGCTAGCATATGTTTGCCATATTAGCATACAGTAGATGTGACATCAGTCAAAATACCTCAAAACAAGACATGATATCAAGAACAAGATCAAACGAGCTGAAACAAGCCACTTACAATTCATCACCTGGCAGTTTCTTGTCATTGTTGCTCGCTATCTGGCCATCCAGAACCATAACAACACACAGCCTTTTGCCCCTTTGAAGCGTGCACATCGTTTTTGTGACGCTGTCAGCTAACCCATCTATATTGCTGTAGTATGTTCAGGGAACGTTATTGGAACAATCATGTTATAACGTCACACTATATCTTTATGAGAACATTGTGGGAATATTCCCTGCTTGTTATGGGTGTTTTTAATAACATCTCCATCAACATTAGCAGAACATTCCCGTAATCTTTTCCCAGAACCATTTCTATTGTTCTCACATTTTGTTGCAGCAGTATGTTCTAAAACCATAACTGGTACATTGTGTTAATAATACATTACCTGGAAACATAATGAGAACGTTTGTTTGTTACAGATGTTGTGCACAACATTTTTGTGAATGTTAGGAGAACGTTCCAATTATATTTAATTTAAAACATTTCTTTGAATGTTTTTGGGATGTTATCAACCTAATATTAGATAAAAACCCTAACTACAACTTAATGGGAATCTTACATAATGTTCTGGGAATGTTCCCTAATTTGCTGGGCTACCACTTACTTGGCTGTGTTTTGTTATTGCCTGGAAGATACATTGACAAACTCATGAAAACCCATAAATAAGACCTTGGGATATTCTCTATGATATCGAAAAATAACGACTTTGAGAGTGTGAATGACAATCTACATCCTGCCTAATGACTAATGAATAGGCCATATAGTTTAATTGATCGAGAGTCATTTCGAGAGCATTTACGGTCAAATGTATCACACATCCTTGTTTGCTAAATGTCCTTGATTAATCATTGGAACAATCATCCTATTGAGAAACGAATAATGATGTTATTGAACAGTGTAAATGACCCAAATGCAGATTAATGCAAACTAGTCGATGTGCTCATACTCAATCAGAGGCATGCCTTCACAATGAGCCTACATGACCGACTCGGTAACATGAAAGGCCAATAATGTGATGGAGAGGCAATTTACTGCTGCTCTCCATCTCTCTCCACGACCTTTTCCAAGAGGTGTATAATGTATTTGTGTGCCTACCGCTGCAGTAAATAACACCGAGGCAGAATCACAGACCTGTCACCACACCTGTACTCAGTCTTCACAAAATGCCGCCCAATCATCAAACAGAGGCCACCGGATTGATGTATGAATTTAAAGAGGGCCGCCTACAATGGCGTTGCAGTGTCATTGTACACTATTGAACCCATTATTTCCTCAAAAAGGAAATACCTAAATGGTCTGAAAACATTAACATAATGATGAATGAATGTCAAGATGATAGGCTGGAATAGTATCCGAATGCAGAATTACTTCTGCTGTAGGAATTAGGACATTTTTAAGATAGAACATCATCGTCCGGAATGTGTACTGATTATTAGGGTTATGATTGTTAAGTTAAGGGGGGTCTCTATCAAATGTCTAAAGTGATTCCCTTACTTTTAGGAACATTGTCAGATTCCTTGTCAGAGAAAGAAGAGGATGGGACACTTTTTTGAACAAGTCTGGAAACTCTATTGAGTGGGACAATATACATTTTACTTACACTATTAAAGTTGAATTAACACAGGCGCTTTTTGCTGTGTAGAAACACATAGCAACACAATGTGTTCATTTCTCCGGTCCTGGTCCTGTCCCAAAGCCATCCCCTCATCTTTTTAGTCTCCAAGAATAGCTAGACATGGGAGATGAGCTGCAGCTGCTCCTCCTGAATCTCATTTACCTGCTACCGTAGCCCAGCTCTGAGACTACATCGGTAATTAATAGGTTTTTTCGTCTTCTGAAGAAACTCCCCTCAGCCACTTCCCCAGCAGGCGCTGGGACAGGCAAGACAGACAACAGATTTTCTCCGGAGACACCCCTGCCAAGCAGCCAACTTTGAGAGAGACTACTGAAATATTGAGAAGCCGCACAGAAAATTAAGAGCACCCATCCTCACCGAAATCACCATGTTGTTTTATTCATTGATTGATGTGGGGTTCAAGTTTTGTTGGCTGCGCCTTCCAGTCACAGGCCAACATAACACACAGTAGGGCTGGGAATTGCCAGGGACCTCATGATACGATATTCAAATCAAATTGTATTAGTCACATGCACTGAACACAACAGGAGTTGTGGCTCAGTTGGTAGAGCATGGTGTTTGCAATGGTGTTTGCAACGCCAGGGTTGTGGGTTCGATTCCCACAGGGGGCCAGTATGGGGAAGAAAAAAACAAGAAAAAAAATGTATGAATTGAAATGAATGCATTCACTACTGTAAGTTGCTCTGGATAAGAGCGTCTGCTAAATGACTAAAATGTAAATATAAAAATGAAGACCTTACATTGAAATGCTTACTTATGACCCCCTAACCAACAATGCAGTTAAAAAAATAAGAATAAAAGTAACACGGAATTAAAGAGCAGCAGTAAAATAACAATAGCGAGACTATATACAGGGGGGTACTGGTACAGAGTCAATGTGCAGGAGCACCGGTTAGTTGAGGTGACTATGCATAGATGATAACAACAGAGAGTAGCAGCGGTGTAAAGGGGGGGGGCAATGCAAATAGTCTGGGTAGCCATTTCATTAGATGTTCAGGAGTCTTATGGCTTGGGGGTAGAAGCTGTTTAGAAGTCTCTTGGACCTAGATTTGGTGCTCCGGTACCGCTTGCCGTGCGGTAGCAGAGAGAATGGTCTATGACTAGGGTGGCTGGAGTCTTTGACAATTTTTAGGGCCTTCCTCTGACACCGCCTGGTATAGAGGTCCTGGATGGCAGGAAGCTTGGCCCCAGTGATATACTGGGCCGTACGCACGACACTCTGTAGTGCCTTGCGGTCGGAGGCCGAGCAGTTGCCATACCAGGCAGTGATGCAACCAGTCAGGATGCTCTCGATGGTGCAACTGTAGAACCTTTTGAGGATCTGAGGACCCATGCCAAATATTTTCAGTCTCCTGAGGGGGAATAGGTTTTGTTGTGTCCTCTTCATGACTGTCTTGGTGTGCTTGGACCATGTTAGTTTGTTGGGGATGTGGACACCAAGGAACTTGAAGCTCTCAACCTGCTCCCCAACAGCCCCGTCGATGCAAATGGGGGCGTGCTCGGGTCCTCTTTTTCCTGTAGTCCACAATCACCTCCTTTGTCTTGATCACGTTGAGGGAGAAGTGGTTGTCCTGGCACCACACAGCCAAGTCTCTGACCTCCTCCCTATAGGTTGTCTCGTCGTTGTCGGTGATCAGGCCTACCACTGTTGTGTCATCGCCAAACTTAATGATGGTGTTGGAGTTGTGCCTGGCCGTGCAGTCATCAGTGAAGAGGGAGTACAGGAGGGGACTCACATCGGCTGCGGAGAGCCTGATCACACAGTCTTCCAGAACAGCTGGTGCTTCCATGCATGTTTCAGTGTTATTTGCCTCGAAGCGAGCATAGAAGTAGTTTAGCTCGTCTGGTAGGCTCGTGTTACTGGGCAGCTCTCGGCTGTGCTTCCCTTTGTAGTCTGTAATGGGTTGCAAGCCCTACCACATCCGACGAGCGTCAGAGCCGGTGTAGTACGATCTTAGTCCTGTATTGACGCTTTGGCTGTTTGATGGTTTGTCGGAGGGCATAGCGGGATTTCTTATCAGCTTCCAGGTTAGAGTCCCGCTCCTTGAAAGTGGCAGCTCTACCCTTTAACTCAGTGTGGATGTTGCCTGTAATCCATGGCTTCTGGTTGGGGTATGTACGTACGGTCACTGTGGGGACAATGTCATTAATGCACTTATTGATGAAGCCAATGACTGATGTGGTGTACTCCTCAATGCCATCGGAGGAATCCCGGAACATATTCCAGTCTGTGCTAGCGAATGGTCCTGTAGCTTAGCATCTGCTTCATCTGACCACCTTTTTATTGATCGAGTCACTGGTGCTTCCTGCTTTAATTTTTGCTTGTTAGCAGGAATCAGGAGGATAGAATTATGGTCAGATTTGCCGTATGGAGGGCGAGGCAGATTTTTGTATGTGTCTCTGTGTGTGGAGTAAAGGTGGTCCAGAGTTTTTTTCCCTCTGGTTGCACATTTAACATGCTAATAGAAATTTGGTAAGGCGGATTTAAGTTTCCCTGCATTAAAGTCCTGTTTGCTTATGGCGGAATACAGCTCATTCAGTGCGGTCTTAGTGCCAGCATCAGTCTGTGGTGGTATGTAGACAGCTACTGTATGGAAAATACAGATGAAAACTCTATAGGTACATAGTGTGGACTACAGCTTATCATGAGATACTCTACCTCAGGCGAGCAAAATCTCGAGACTTCCTTAGATATTGTGCACCAGCTGTTATTTACAAAAATACATAGTCCACCGCCCCTTGTCTTACCAGAAGCCGCTCTTCTATCCTGCCGATACAGCGTATAACCAGCCAGCCACGACTCCATGAAACATAAGATATTACAGTTTTAAATGTCCCGTTGGTAGTTTAATCTTCCGCGTAGGTCATCGATTTTATTTTCCAAAGATTGCATGTTTGCGAGCAGAATGGAAGGAAGTGGGGGTTTATTCGATCGCCTACGAATTCTCAGAAGGCAGCCCGCCCCTTTTTCTTCGCCTTCTCTTCACGCAAATGACGGGGATCTGGGCCTGTTCCCAGGAAAGCAGTATATCATTTACGTCAGGCTCGTTAATGGAAAAAAAGGATTCTGCCAGTCCGTAGTGAGTAATCGCAGTTCTGATGTCCAGAAGTTATTTTCGGTCATAAGAGACGGTAGCAGCAACATTATGTACAAAATAAGTAAAAATATAAGTTACAAACAACGCAAAGAAATGACCAAAAAACACAATTGGTTAGGAATACGTAAAACATCCGCCTTGTTCTCCGGCACCATCATGTACCAAGATATTAGCATAATACTTAGGCGCTGATACGTTATGTATTGCGATTCTCACGATTCTATATGTATTGCAATTCGATACTGTGATTTTATTGCAATTCGTTGTTCCAAACATATTGTTCACCATATGTCTGCTGTAGAGGAACAAGTGAGAACCATGAGAAAACACGTTTTTATATCAGATATGGAAATTAAAGTGCTGAAAATTGCCCCCTATTTAAAAATAATATGCAGAACAAGCTATGAAGGAAAAATACTGGTTTTGATGCAGGTACAGCCAACTAGCACAAAAATAATACTGCGAAATTATCAAAACGATACCATATGATATATCGTCCCAAAAATAATATCCCGATATGTAACTATCTATTTTTCCCCCCCCATCACTAGTGCACAGCAGCCTTTCTAATGGCATCTTGATAAAAGGCATTCATCATTGGGTTTAATCAGATGCGTATCTACACTAAATAGAAAGCAGGAGGCTATGGGACCTAAGCTATGAGTCTGAGCTCTCTGAAATATATATCTTATACCATGTGTGGTTTGATCTAACATGAAAAATGAATCCTCCCCCCCCCCCCCACTGTGAAATGCAGTAAGCTATATTATGTTATTTACCTCATTGTCATCGTCATTTCATAACGTTCTGTATCTATATGTGTGGAAGCTAATCTTAAGCGGAGATGGTGAATTACTTGGAATTAAAAGGAGGTCTATTCTAATTTCATATAATAAAAGAGAAACAAAACAGACTATGCAGGCACTGCTCCACATTCTGAATCTCCTCCAACCCGGCCTCTTCAGGGCTTCGAGAATGTCTCAGAGTATTCAATTAAAAACCAAAAGTCATTAAAAATGTAGCCACCTTGAGACTGTTCAGTAGTGAACTGCTTTGGATTCGCTGGGCGTTTCAGGGTACTCCCAGGGCCGCAGATAACACTTGAATTGTCTACATTTGAAATTAAGATTTAGAGGTGCCATAAAACAAAACAATTCTGTGTGAATATTACGCTGAGGAAAATTGAGGAGAGAGATCAAAATGCTGGAGACACTGCCAAAGAAACGACGACACAATTGCCTTCAAACAGTTGCATATGGGTCAATGCTGACAACTGAAAGGACTGAAAGGGCAACATGAATCTAGTGAAAGTACATTATATAATTGTTGTGGTGAGTTGAGAAATATTACATTCCCTTGGTAAAGGTTCCATTTTGATAAACATTTCACCTAGAATAATCATCTCTTTTGATAAAACTATTTTTTTACATTAAAACCACTTAAAAGGGGCAAGATTGGAATAAATTATGTTGTGTTTTTAATATTGCTGGAGTCAAATCTACCTTGCAATAATGCATCCTATGATAAATGTGCATACTTAAAAACAGGTATACTTGTACTTGACTGCTTTGTACGCAAAACAATAGCGAAGCTGTCCATCTTTGTAAATCATTTAAACAGGTTATTAATGAATCAATAATGAACTATATAGAAGCTTTGCAGGTAACTTAATGTCTGATATTAATTGCTGTGAATAGTCAATGATATTTCAATGTATCAACTAAAGCATTAATAATGCCTTGGAGCAATTTGCATTTAATGAGGTGCTGCATCATAAACCAGAAAGACACTCAACGGCACAAACTAATAAAGTTATTCAAATTAATCAGGTATTACAGATATCTCCAAGACTTTAAACAATACCAAAGGGCATACTACTTTGGTGTAATTTACATACATATGTCAAGAGGTATTTGAAATACATTACAGTTAATGAACTCATCAACCAAATTTATTCAACTATTTAGGTCCTGTCATAGTAACTAATTAATTTCTCCTTACTGCGATGGAACTGACATTGATGCCATCTCATGGTAACTGTGTTTTCATAATTGCACAGGCTCTCACCCTGCAAAGCAAGTAGAGGCAGCAGTTAACCAAGATAAGAGGTAGCAGAGGCCTGTTACGATGATAAACTGGGAGACACACAAGGTTGCAAACCCAGCTCTAATGCACAATGTGAGCATTATGGAAATGTTCACGATATGTTCTGTAACAAGGAAATGGGCCTATGTGTACAATGATCCATTGAATAAATAGTAGCCTTGAAATATAAGCAAGTCAAAATAATGTGTGGAGCGAGGCTGGCTGTCACTTCACACTGGCAGAGCTGTTCCACATTGGAAACAGGATCTTGGTAATAGGGGTATTTCTCTTTGTCCAAATCAAGATGATGAGGGGTGTCATTATCAGCAGACAGTGCACTGAGGTGCACACACCTCAATAACTGGGCAACTAATGGGCCTAGACATCTGCATGGTGATCCACAGCAAATAGGGGGCAAGACATTATTGCCCAGGAATACTGTGTGCAAGTCAAATACAGAATGTTAACCATTCAAATACAAAATGTTAATCATTCTCATTTTCATGGTAACACCATTGAAGAACATACTGTAAGTGCCTAGGGGATTGTAATTGCATAACAGCACACCAGGCAACCTGGCTTGCTGCACCGAAATGGAAAATATTTTATTCTCCATCCAAGCTGCAACCCTTTACATACAGTATACCTGTACTTGTGAGAATGTACAGTCTATCGCATGTCAACAGAAATTAATTTAGTTAAAAGAAAACACAATGACTTCATGTTTTGCCACCACTTAGCTCCTAAAGGGAAATATATTATATTCCGGTACTGTCAGTAGTTAACATGTTCATTTGCCGAATCCCCTGGAATTTAACATTCTCTCTCCTTGGCTCTGAGGATGTATGGTCTGCAGTGAAACAACCTTGTATGTGCATTTTTGTGGGAAGAAGCACTTTATTTAAAAAGAAAACGGGACAGGCAAACCATCTGAGAGGGAGGGAGAGACTCAGCCTTCTCTCCTCTCCATCCTCTCTCCTCTCCTCCCCTCCTCTCCTCTTCTCTTCTCCCTTTCTTAGTCAGCCCCTCCTCGGTGGGTCCACACAGCAACAGCAGAGAGAGACTGGCCAAACTCATGGCTGATTCACAAACCTCAGTTTAATTACTCAGTTAACGATATAGCTCTATACATCAGAGACTTTAGGGCTGACACTGACATTGACACTAATTTTCCTTCATCACAAGTACAGTCCAACAAAGATGTGCGGTTTTGCAAATTGCGCATCAATTGTGGTGAAGCAGATTCGTTTTTTTGATTCTGCCAAGAAATATTACTATCCCTGACACCAAAACACCAGCCACAATTAGAATAAAAGTACTCAGTACCATGGCTCAGAATAACTACAACAAATAAATAATGGGGAATTAAATTTTACCCACTCTTAACCTACTGTTTATTGATGAAGGTAATCCCAGTCCCTGCTCAGTAGTCCAGGTAATAGTGCTGTAAATAAGGCTAGTATATGTACTAACCTGTGCTGAGAGGCTTATACAAACCAATGTACATGACAGAGGGCAGCGAATTAAAAAGAAGCCCATGCATTCCACAGCAAAGTCCTCAAGAGTTTTGCTTTCAGCAATCATCCAGTTTGGTGTTACAAACACCATGCTCCAACCAACTGAGCTATTGGAATCACGTCTAAATGTATTTTTGTGTGAATTATTTGGAAACCCAGAATACCAGGTTTCATAGAATACAGACCATAGTCATTGAGTTTGGTCTATTGTTAAGATAGACCTGAGGCTACTTGTCTATCAGCAATACAGCACAGCACTCTAGTGGTCACAAGGGGAATGTGAGTGTGTGTGAGAGAGAGAGCGAGAGATTTATTCTATTGCTGTGTTTTTCAATACTGTGATGTGAAGGTACACTCCATTTCCACCCCATACATTTCCATGAATTAATCTTTGACGTTTGTCAATGGTGTGTGTACTGGGAGAGGAGTAAGGTGCAGGAGAGCAGAGAGTTGTGAACAGGCGCGCACTTTATTTAGGCAGGAGAAACCAACAGACGGACGTCACTGCGTCGAAACCTCCATCCAATATGAAAAGTCCAAAAACGCGCAAACAGTCACAATAATAAAGTACAAACAAATAAACATACCTCGTGAATAAAAACACGGAATAAACGCACACCAGAATTAGCGCATCAAAAATGACACGTAACACGAAACAATCACACACAAAGACATGAGGGGGAACAGAGGAATAAATGCATGTAGTGTGATTGGGGAATGAAAACCAGGTGTGCAGGGAACAAGACAAAACGAATGGATAAATGAAAAATGGAGCGGTGATGGCTAGAAAGCCGGTGACGTCGACCGCCGAACGCCGCCCGAACAAGGAGAGGAGCCGACTTTGGCGGAAGTCTTGACAGTACCCTCCCCTTGACGCGCGGCTCCAGCAGCGTGCCGACACCGGCCTCGGGAATGACCCGGAGGGCGAGGCGCAGGGCGATCCGGCCGGCGAAGGTGGAATTCCCGCAGCAGTTCAGGGTCCAACACATCCGCCACCGGAACCCAGCACCTCTCCTCCGGACTGTACCCCTCCCACTCCACGAGGTACTGAAGGCCCCTCGCTGACGCCTCGAATCCAGGATGGAACGGACGGAGTACGCCCTCGATGTCCAGAGTGGGCGGAGGAACCTCCCACACCTCAGACTCCTGGAGCGGACCAGCCACCACCGGCCTGAGGAGAGACACATGGAAAGAGGGGTTAATATGGTAATCGGGGGAAAGCTGTAACTTGCAACATACCTCGTTCAGTCTCCACAGGACTTTAAATGGCCCCACAAACCGCGGGCCCAGCTTCCGGCAGGGCAGGCGGAGGGGCAGGTTTCGGGTCGAGAGCCAGACCCTGTCCCCCGGAGCAAACACCGGGGCCTCACTGTGGTGACGGTCCACGCTGGTCTTTTGGTGCAGCGTGGCCTGCTGGAGGTGACCATGGGCGGCTTCCCATGTCTCCTCCGCGCGCCTGAACCAATCGTCCACCGCAGGAGCCTCGGTCTGATTCCGATGCCACGGTGCCAGAACCGGCTGGTACCCCAGTACACACTGAAAGGGGGAGAGGTTAGTGGAGGAGTGGCGGAGCGAGTTCTGCGCCATCTCTGCCCAGGGCACGAACGCCGCCCACACCCCCGGCCGGTCCTGGCAATAGGACCGCAGAAACCTGCCCACATCCTGGTTCACTCTTTCCACCTGCCCATTACTCTCGGGGTGGAAACCTGAGGTGAGGCTGATCGAGACCCCCAGACGTTCCATGAACACCCTCCAAACTCTTGAAGTGAACTGGGGACCTCGATCAGACACTATATCCTCAGGCACCCCGTAGTGCAGGAAGACGTGTGTAAACAGGGCATCCGCAGTTTGTAGGGCCGTAGGGAGAACGATGAGGGAGACAGGACTTAGAGAAATGATCCACAATAACCAGGATCGTGGCGTTTCCCTGTAAGGGAGGAAGATCCTTTAGAAAATCCACCGACAGTTGTGACCAAGGCCGTTGTGGAACGGGTAAGGGATGTAGATTACCTCTGGGCAGGTGTCTAGGAGCATTACACTGGGCGTACACCGAGCAGGAGGAAACATAAACTCTCACGTCCCGAGCCAAGGTGGGCCACCAGTACTTTCCAGTCAGACAGCGCACCGTCCGACCGATCCCTGGATGACCAGGAGGGTGATGTGTGGGCCCAACAGATCAACTGGTCACGGACAGCAGACGGAACGTACTGATGCCCGACGGGACACTGGAGTGGAGTGGGCTCTGTACGCAACACCTGCTCAATGTCCAGCTCCCACACGACATGCGCTACCAGGCAGGAGGCCGGGAGAATGGGAGTCTGATCCATGGCCGCTCCTCTGTGTCATACAGCGCGTCTGCTTTCACATTCTGGGAACCTGGTCTGTAGGACAGGGTAAACACAAAATGGGTAAAGAACATGGCCCACCTTGCCTGACGAGGATTCAGTCTCCTAGCTGCCCGGATGTACTCCAGGTTGTGGTGGTCAGTCTAGATGAGGAAAGGGTGTTTAGCCCCCTCAAGCCAATGTTGCCACACCTTCAAAGCCTTAACCACAGCCAACAGCTCCCGGTCCCCCACATCATAGTTCCACTCCGCCAGGCTGAGCTTCTTCAAGAAGAAAGCACAGGGGCGGAGCTTCGGTGGCATACCTGAGTGCTGAGAGAGCACGGCTCCTATCCCAGCCTCGGATGCGTCCACCTCCACTATGAACGCCAAAGAGGGATCCGGATGGGCCAGCACGGGAGCCGAGGTAAGCAGAGCTCTTAGGTGCCCAAAAGCCTTGTCCGCCTCAACCGACCACTGCAGACATACAGGACCCCCCTTCAGCAGTGAGGTAATGGCCAAAACCCCTGATAAATCTCCGGTAGTAATTGGCAAACCCTAAAAATCGCTGCACCTCCTTTACCGTGGTGGGAGTCGGCCAATTACGCACGGCTGCAATGCGGTCACTCTCCATCTCCACCCCTGATGTGGAAATGCGATACCCTAGGAAGGAGACGGCCTGCTGAAAGAACAGGCATTTCTCAGCCTTGACGTACAGGTCTTGCTCCAACAGTCGTCAAAGTACCTTGCGCACCAAGGACACATGCTCAGCGCATGTAGCAGAGTATATCAGAATGTCATCAATATACACCACTACACCCTGCCCGTGCAGGTCCCTGAAAATCTTGTCTACAAAGGAATGGAAGACTGATGGAGCATTCATCAACCCGTACGGCATGAAGAGGTACTCATAATGCCCCGAGGTGGTACTAAACGCCGTCTTCCACTCGTCTCCCTCCCGGATACGCACCAGTTTGTACATACTCCTGAAATCCAGTTTAGTGAAGAAGCACGCCCCATGCATTGACTCAATCACCGTGGCAATAAGAGGTAGCGGGTAACTGTACCTCACCGTGATTTGATTGAGACCTCAATAGTCAATGCACAGGCGCAGACCTCCATCCTTCTTCTTCACAAAAAATAAATCGAGGAGGCAGGTGAAGTGGAGGACCGAATGTACCCCTGACGCAGGGATTCGGAGACATATGTCTCCATAGCCACCGTCTCCGCTTGCGACAGGGGATACACGTGACTCCTGGGAAGTGCAGCGTCTACCAGGAGATTTATCGCACAATCCCCCCGTCGATGGGGTGGTAATTGAGTCGCTTTCTTTTTACAGAAGGCGAGAGCCAAATCGGCATATTCTGGGGGAATGCGCACGGTGGAGACCTGGTCTGGACTTTCCACCGTGGTAGCACAAACGGAAACCCCTACACACCTCCCCGAGCACTCTCGCGACCACCCCGTGAGAGCCCTCTGTTGACAGGAAATGGTGGGGTTATGACGAGCCAACCACGGAAGGCCTAGTACCACGGGAAACACAGGAGATGAGGAAGAGGCTGATTCTCTCCTCGTGACCCCCCTGCGTCTCCATGACCAGGGAGATGGTGGCTTCCCTGATTAACCCAGACCCTAATGGGCGACTATCCAGAGCGTGTACAGGGAAAGGTCTAACCACAGGAATAATGGGGATCCCTAAACTAAGGGCTAACACTCTGTCGATAAAGTTCCCAGCTGCACCTGAATCGATGAGCGCCTTATGCTGGGAATGCGTGGAAAACTCAGGAAAACAAACAGGTACAAACAGGTGGACAACAGAGGACTCTGGATGAGAGTGGTGCAGACTCACCTGGGGTGATGCCAGAGTGCACTGCCTGCTGCCTCAACTCCCAGAGGGACCAACCCGGCACCGACCGGCAGTGTGCCCTCTGCGACCACAGATGGTGCACGTGAAGGCCCCTACTCCAGCCTCCCTACGCGCAGCCCCTCCCAGCTCCATGGGCACCGGAACCGACAGAGCCCCCTCTGGACGTCCGCGGGTGACCAGCAGGTTATCCAACTGGATGGACAGATCCACCAGTTGGTCAAAGGTGATGGTGGCATCCCTGCAGGCCAACTCCCGTCAGACGTCCTCACGCAGGCTGCATTGGTAGTGGCCGATGAGGGCCCTGTGTTCCATCCTGCTCCGGTGGCCAAGGTCCGGAATTCCAGTGCGAACTACTGTGCACTCCTCGTCCCCTGCCTCAAATGGAAGAGCCGTTCCCCCGCGGCTCTCCCTTCGGGTGGATGGTGAAAGCAGCGGGTGAACTCCTCGAAGTGGTCCAACGCCGCGTCGCCTTCTCCCCATACGGTGTTTGCACACTCCAGAGCTCTCCCCGAGAGGCATGAGACGAGGGCGGACACTCTCTCCCTTTCCGAGGGAGCTAGGTGAACGGTGGCCAGGTATAAGTCCAGTTGTAGGAGGAACCCCTGGCACTGTGCTGCTGTCCCGTCATATTCCCTGGGAAGGGAGAAACGCATCCCACTGGAACTGGATCCGGACGGGTAGAGGTAACCCCGGTTGAGCTGGTCGAGGCGCTGGAGAGACTTCCTGTCTCTCGCAGCGGTCCATGGTCTGGACAACGCGATCCATCATGGCACCGAGATGATGCAGCATTGCTGAGTGTTCCTGGACACGCTCCTCAACTCCTCTGACCGGGGTACCTGCTCCTGCTGACTCCATGGTGGGTGGGTGATTCTGTCAATGGTGTAGGTACTGGGAGAGGAGTCAGGTGCAGGAGAGCAGAGAGTTGTGAACAGGCGCGCACTTTATTTAGGCAGGAGAAACCAACAGACGGAAGTCACTGCGTCGAAACCTCCATCCAATATGAAAAGTGCAAAAACGCGCAAACAGTCACAATAATAAAGTACAAACAAATAAACATACCTCGTGAATAAAAACACGGAATAAACGCACACCAGAAATAGCGGGTCAAAAATGACACGTAACAATCACACACAAAGACATGAGGGGGAACAGAGGAATAAATGCATGTAGTGTGACTGGGGAATGAAAACCAGGTGTGCAGGGAACAAGACAAAACGAATGGATAAATGAAAAATGGAGCGGCGATGGCTAGAAAGCCGGTGACGTCAACCGCCGAACGCCGCCCGAACAAGGAGAGGAGCCGACTTCAAAGTCGTGACAACGTTAGACTCCAGATGTTAGGACAGCAATTTCAATTAAACATATTGTTAAGCACCATATTACATTTTGAATCTGTGTTTTACAGATAATAGTAAATGAATCACACATCACATAATATTCAGGCAGGTGTCATTCAAAGATATGCAAAGAAAGAACACATAATATCCATTCATACAGTATCGAAGAGACTTGATGAGGCTATACATAGAAGAAACACATTTGAATACATTTGAAATGCAGTGTAGTGATGGGAGGGAAGGAAGTGACTTCTGCAATTAGGAGATAATTACTCACAGTTAAGATGACATTTTGACACTGCAAGCTTTTATCTGCATATGAGTGTGTGTGTGTGTGTGTGTGTGTAAGAGAGAGAGAGAGAGAGAGCCCTGTGTGTCCCTGAGCCCTGTGTGTCCCTGAGCTCTACTGTATGTGTGCGTAGAAGGGTGTTTGTAATCTCAATCTCTATGTAATCTGTGAGGTAGGTGACCCATCAAGGCTCCTGTTAACCCGAACAGAGTTCATTTTGCACCATGCCAAAACAAGGATGCCATGACCCCTCCATAGCCTTTGCTTATTGAATGAAAGAGTTACATCAGAGGGCCAAGTCACTTCTCTTAGTTACTGGGACGACTATTAGGTGTAAGGCTGTGCTTATTTAGCCAGCAGCCTGCATTAAAGTGAGAAAGATTATTGTGCCGGCTAGGGCACTAGCCAAATGATGAGGTGACAACCAGGTTTTAGCAATAGGGTGCTTTTCGGGTTCTCTATTAATATAATGGCGACAAACAACTTCCAGTTAATGTGAACATTTGATGTGTATTGTTTACCATCAATATACAGTACTTCATTAAATTGACCGGGAAGAGAGAAAGGACCTCAATGATGTACTTAGATTGCACCAACAAAAATGTCTGCCGGAAGAACTTCAACGCTGGCTGACGGCTGAATAAATACTAGCAAAAAGTAACTTGCATTAGTGAGCAGTCCATGTTATGCAGTAGGCCTATCAAAACATGTCAGCTAAAAAAAGGAAATAGAACTCTGTTAAATATTTCATGACTTTTTATGAGTGCAGTAAAATGAATGGCCAACTCCTCTCTTCAATTAAATGATTCCTGACTCTGTCAGTAGGCCTAGTACAGTACATTATTGAATGTGAATAGCTGCTAAAAATGTCCAGCTATAGCAATTAAGAAAGACAATCACACTTTAATTACCCTGGTCTTAAGTATCCTCGCTATTAAAATGGAGTCATTCAATGGATTTAATACGTCAATCATGGCTATATAATCCCTGTCTCATTAGAAACCAGCTTTAAAATAAAATGAATATGAGAAAATGCAGTTGAGAATGGGAACAAAAGACGGCTAGGTATGTGCTGAAATGTAGGAGTTAACACTGGGGATGAAATGTACTTTTAATTAAATCCTGCCAGAGTCACACAATCACGCTTATCTCCCCTATGTGGGGGCGCATAAAGAGACAAAATTCCATACACAGTTTTACAAGAACATAAAACAGATATTAAAATGGTAGTGCTTTACCTCCAGAGGTATTCATGAACAATGAATGAGCTTGTTCTTTCTTTTTAATTTGCATGATCGGCCACTCCTATGCTTTTCTCTCGCTGTCTTTCTGGCACAAAACTAAAATCTATAATGTCCTAATTGGAAAGGTTATGTACAGTATCTGTGCAGTGTGCAATGATTAATCATTTTTTCAGCAAGTCTACTGCATGAGTGCATGAATACAAATGACTTTGCATTTTGTTAGAAGAAACATTTTGACTTAAAAGTACACTCAGCGATATGACATAGACGCAGAAAGTAAACAGCAAAGTGGCTTCATTTCCGCAACAACTAAGAATGTTGAAACGCGAGGCTCAACTTCTCCGCTGTTTTGGTCCCGTGGCTACCACGCTGTAAACAGCGTGAAGCAAACCCGTGCACAATCAGACACTGTGTGTGACCGTACGAGAGCAAAGTCATACGTCTCATCATCTGTGGCGCTGTTCATGGCAACCCCATTTCGCCGAGTCTACCTTTAAAAAGCCTGTAATGTCAGTTTCACTGCATCTGTTTAATTTGCCATTCAGTACCATTCATTCAGTGTTACATATGAATCAGCCTGGACTCATAGATTAGATGTAACATAGTAAATGTAGATCCAGACCCTCAAATTATTAGGATATGTTAGGTTTGGTTACATAAGACAAAATGTTACTTAAGGCAAAAATGAAAGGAGGTTGGTTGGTTGGTTGGTCGGGGTGGGCGTATAACACGAACGTCTAGCAACCCAAAGGTTGCGTATTCAAATCTCACCACGGACAATTTTAGATAGTTAGCAACTTTCTACTTTTTAGCTACTTTGCAACTACTTAGCATGTTATCTAACCCTTCCCCTAACTCTAACCCTAACCTTAACCCTTTTAGCTAACCCTAACCTTAACCCTTTAACCTAACTTCTAACCATAACCCTAACCTTAACCCTAACACCTAACTCCTAGCCCAGCAAACGTTAGCGTTAGCCATCTAGTTAATGTTAGCAACAATAAATTAGAATTTGCAACATATCATATGTTTTGCCAATTCGTAACATATTGTATTAATTGCAATTTGTAACATATCATACAAAAGGATGATGGAAATCCCAAAATGAATGCATACCATACTGTCACGTATACTCCCTCTCCGGCGCTCGAGGTCACCAGGCTGCTCATTATTACGCACACCTATCATCATTGTTACGCGCACCAGCGCCTCATCAGACTCATCTGGACTCCATCACCTGCCTGATTACCTTCCCAATATATGTCACTATATATGCCTGATTACCTTCCCTATATATGTCAACTTCCCTATATATTTCACTCTTTGCCTAGGTGTTATTGTTTCTGTTCCACTGTTCATGTCTGTACGCTACCTGTGTGTTTTGGTCTATGTTAATTTAGTTGTTAAATATACTCCTTGAACTTGCTTCCCAACGTACATGTTACAGAATATCGCCTCACCAAAGGGAAGCATCAGGGAGTGTTTTTATTTTTTTTGTTAGTGTAAGTGACTGGCTCTTCAGGCTCCTGCGCCTCAGCCTGGCTCTTCAGGCTCCCACGCCTCAGCCTGGCTCTTCAGGCTCCCGCGCCTCAGCCTGGCTCGTCAGGCTCCCGCGCCTCAGCCTGGCTCGTCAGGCTCCCGCGCCTCAGCCTGGCTCGTCAGGCTCCCGCGCCTCAGCAGAAGTGACCGGCCCGTTCCTGGTCCCCTGGTCAACGTCTTGAGGCTGGAGCCACGCATCAGGGAGGGGATACTGTCAGGTATACTCCCTCTCCGGCAATCGAGGTCACCAGGCTGCTCATTATTATGCATACCTGGCACCATCGTTACGCCCACCAACGCCTCATCAGACTCACCTGGACTCCATCACCTGCCTGATTACCTTCCCTATATATGTCACTCCTTTGGTTCTTTCTCTAGGTGTTACTGTTCCAGTGTTCATGTCTGTACGCTACCCGTGTTTCTGCTTTTGTTCTATGTTCATTTAGTTATTAAATACACTCCCTGAACTTGCTTCCTGACTCCCAGCGTACACGTTACACATACGAAATGTAACATACAGTATCATATTCCAAATGAAGTGTGTCGGATTTATATACAGAATAATATGAAATGCTGTTAGAGGGGGTTGTGTGAATCTACGTCACACCTTGGAATGGAGATTGGAGATCCAACACAGCAGGGCTAGACTAATTCTGTTCTTGAAAACCAGACCAAACGTTGTAGGCTATAAAGTAGGCAAACATCTTAACTGTTGAGGGGATTTTAAAAAATGGCTCTGTCATGTAGCAACAGCTAATCATTAATATGCATCAACAGCAAGCAGAGCTACTACACCCCCAATATTTGCCACATCCATATGGTCTACAAGGTGACAGCTGCTCCTTCAGTCAGGAAGAGATGAGTGAAGAGAGGGGCCTGCCTATGTTAGTCAAATGAAAGGGAACGTAGCCCCGGTGACAAAAATGCAAGCTTTGCACATTTTTTCAGGTGGAAGCGATGCAGTGAGACTCCCCTGAAGTCTGCCAGTGCAGCGCCAGAATGATGCACAAAGAGTCATCTCTGTGAACATGACACAAAATGTCAAATAGACCAGGCTCAGCGGAATTGTTATGTGCTCTCCTGAGGGACGCTCAGACTGAGGACGAAGATAACATGAAAGGAGAGTTCTTCGTGGAGG
This sequence comes from Salmo trutta, assembly GCF_901001165.1. Classification (NCBI taxonomy): domain Eukaryota; kingdom Metazoa; phylum Chordata; class Actinopteri; order Salmoniformes; family Salmonidae; genus Salmo; species Salmo trutta. The sequence goes on from NC_042957.1 coordinate 49,763,306, forward strand.
TTTGACCTTATCGAGCACCCCTCAGTTGAGTGTCCTTGAGTCCCGCTACCTGGGGTTTCACTTTCAGATAGCAGGCCTTAGCAGAAAAAAACACCTTGTTGTTTGAAAGGAAAAGGGTCCAACTCTGATGTAAATAAATAAAAACATAGGTTACAAAGGTGTATGGTGTGAGATTATCAGCATGGCTACCAAATTCTCCAAGTAGAAGTATTTCATCAAAGTTCACTAAGAATAAGAAATCAGAAAGGTCACACACAGACAGGGTTGGTTGTTAGTCTACAATTTCCATTTCAGGTTTATCTTTCTTTTTGTCTGTTTAAGACAGTCTTAGAAAGTTAGCTGGATAACTTTATATGCTATGTTGTCATATTTGATGACAGACCTTGACAAGAGGAATGGTTCCCTCCCTTGTGTTATGTAGCTTACCCAACTGCACGAATGCGCAAGGTGCACAAGACCTAGATGAAACACTATATATGCAAATGTATTTAGACACCCCTTCAAATTAGTGGATTTGACTATTTCAGCCACACCCATTGATGACAGGTGTATAAGCAATCTCCATAGACAAACATTGGCAGTAGAATGTCCTTACTGAAGTGCTCAGTGACTTTCAACGTGGCACCGTCAATGATCTGTCCTCGGTTGCAACACTGACTACCGAGTTCCAAACTGCCTCTGGAAGCAAGATCAGCACAAGAGCTGTTCATGAAATGGGTTTCCATGGCCGAACAGCCGCACACAAGCCTAAGATCACCATGCGCAATGCCAAGTATCTGGAATAATGAATCATGATTCATCATCTGGCAGTCTGATGGACAAATCTTGTTTTGGCGGATGGCAGGAGAACGCTACCTGCCCCAATCCAAATGTAAAGTTGGATGGAGAAGGAATAACGGTCTTGGGCTGTTTTTCATGGTTCAGGCTGTGCTGCTGGACACTCCTGATATCCATCCAAATCCGACGCATTCTGAAAACTGAGTGCAAGTAGGTCTATGTCCGGCTTATTTTATGAAACATTTATAACAATGGCCACATCCCAACGGTACAACAGATTTTGCAATCAACTCAATGAATCAAATCAGACTCACCAAAATTAAAAACTCAGTTTTAGTTTCTTCTCCTTTATTTTGCAGTGAGGTAGGCCTAGGATGTGGTCCAAACACTTAAAAGACACACCCTCGTCCACTTAACCTCCCTCGCCTTATGCCCTTGGGGGAATCCCTGTCGCCATCGTGGAGGGCGGTCCAAATTATTAGCCAAACAAGGGAAGTTTGCAACGTAAGCCCCACAGCCCTCGTTTTTCAGTCGGCTTTGCGAGTGTACAATTATATTCACTCCGTGGCCTAAAACTCCCCATAATTCAATTTGCAACGATTGTACATCCGCTAAGAAAAGTCTGCGAAAACTTATAAACAACCTCAATTGAGAAGTCAACATACAAGTGTAAGTAAAAACAAATGCAAATAAGTTTGAAAATGTGCTACTAGTGCACATGACGGCACAAACACGTCTTGTAAATAGCAAATATGTTTTTGTTTGGTTATCTTTTGGAAATTGTAGAAATAAAACATTTTCCTTCTTCAGAAGTTCCAGCTAGGCAGGCTAACGTTAGTTAGCTAATTAATTTGCAAGCTATCAAACAGTAGGCGTATATATTAATAATTATATATTTAATATAAGTACACATGCACTCATAGTTGACTGTAGCGCATATAAAGCACCTACAAGCTACCGGTGGCTGAAAACACAATCATCACGGGATGAACAAGTGACGAATTTCTGACCAAGGGTGGTCCATTTGAAAATCATTCCTTCCTCCATCACCCCTTGCCCTGCAAGTGTATACTCAAATCAAATCAAATGTTATTTGTCACATACACATGGTTAGCAGGTGTTAATGCAAGTGTAGCGAAATGCTTGTGCTTCTAGTTCCGACCATGCGGTAATATCTAACAAGTAATATAACCTAACAATTTCACAACTACTTTATACACACAAGTGTAAAGGAATGAATACGAATATGTACATAAAAATATATGAATGAGTGATGGCCGAACGGCATAGGCAAGATGCAGTAGATGGTATAGGGTACAGTATATACATATGAGATGAGTAATGTAGGGTATGAAACATACAAAGCGGCATTGTCATGATACATCATCAGAAGTGTCCACTTAATTTGAGAGCTGAGGGAATAGGGTGTCTTTTAAGTGTTTGGACCGCACACTAGGCTACTTTTCCTTTCCCCACCACAAGAGGAGCATTTGAGATTACCTTCTAAACATTGTGGCAGAGTGTAGTGCGGCCTAAACCGAAAACAATATGCTATGCTGGTTTAATATAAATACGCCTACTTTAACACACAAAATGAACGATTTTTCAAACTTTCAGTGGGAAAACAGGTAAACCCACAGTTGCAGCTGCTTCTCTATAGTATTTCCCGCCCTTTGAATACAGGTAATTATCATTGTTTCCACTCCTTGTACTCCGTGTCATATGCCAAAGAGACTGGCCTTTCAGTAATTTCAACTTTCAATATGCTGTTTGACAATGTGGAAACAGACTGATACCCAGACTAGAATTCATACTCCGAAGATGGAATATGCCATTGCCATACCTTTAGTTTAGACACATCCAAAATCAGTTTTTATCACAATCATGATTGTGTTTACAAATGTAAAAACCAATGCACACAGGCTCAATATGGCTGATCTCAGATCTGCCCTTAGAAGCGACAGGACCTGCAGCGTGATTTCATTCTTCAGTGGCAGTGCGCATGTGCGAAATTTAGAGAGGGACGCTTGAGAAACTGAAGCTGCAGACGATATCTATGCTTATAATTAACAGTCTTCAATAAAGGTTAGTATTGAAGTTCACGGCAAACGGATCCCAAGAGGCACACGGTGTGAAATATTTCACCACTATTTAGAAAATCTATAGGTATCTGACTTTTTTTTAACGAACAACGGTAGCAATAGCAGAATCCTGTCGATGTTTCAGTGCGGCCTCGGCATATCCTAGATCTGCTTGCCGATATGAAATGCCACAGCAGCGGGGCGAAACTTTGGCTCTTCAGCCTGCATTAGCCCAATAGAAGGTTATCTAACCTAAAACATGTCTGAGATTCTGGTTGTTGTAATAGAGAGCTTGGTCAAAATTGTCGAATTAAAGCTTGGTCAAAATGTTCTTGCACTTTCATTATGCTGTGTTTTGACTTCATCCTAGCGATATATGCTTGAGAATACTCTTTGGAAATTATGTTTATTTTGCAATAGAGTAATCATGTGGCGTAATGTTTACTTTTCTCAATGTGTTGCTTACATGTCTTTTTTTGGTTTCAGAACAGAAAGAAAACCATGTCAACTCAGCCTCTCATCAGATCAAAGCAGACCGAGAAATCAATCAATGGAATATCCACACAGGTTGTTTGCACAGAATTCAGTAACTACATATTTATAGTTCTCACACAGTATGGAAAGATTGGCACTTTAGTATCAATCACACCTGACTCCAGATCAGGTGATATCAGCACTGCCATGTTCACCACCAAAGTATTGCTGGGAAAAGAAGAGGTAAGCAGCTAGACACCACTGGAATTTTTCTTAATATTAGTAGCATTGTATTACCGTAATTGACTACTATGAGTATGAGTATGGCTGGCTACACTGTTCCTCACACACGGTCTTGTTTTATTTCTCTCTGCAGGCTTTGACACATGTCTGTGCCAAAAACTTGGCAACATTTGTGTCACAAGAGGCAGGCAACAGGCCTGTTCTACTGGGGTTGGCACTCAAGGACAGTTCCATAGGAGCAATAAAGGCCATGAAAGATGTCATCAAAAGTTGTCAAGTCTGGTAACTATTGGTACAGGGAACGAGCAACAGAATAGCTTACCTGGAAAGACAATTTAAGAATTTAATTTAACAAATTTTTTCCTCAATGTTTTTCCATCCTTTAAAAATGTATTTTGTTATCTGTTGTTACTTCTAAGCATGATGTGGTAATAAATGCCATATAAATGGGAAGGTTATGTATTATAAATGCCTATGGAATTTGGGGGATTGAGTGGGAGCCAATGGCCACAAACTGATTCTGTTTGAGACAACCATCTCGATTTTAAAGCCACACTCTAAATACTGTTAGTGCACAACTAACACAAATATAAATAAAGGAGCAAATGCATCTCATTCCCATGAAATTCCCATGCAAAATAGCATTTGATTGATTGCTATGATATAAAAGTTTGGGGTCACTTAGAAATGTCCTTGTTTTTGAAAAGAAAAAGTGTCCATTAAAATAACATAAAATTCATCAGAAATACAGTATAGATATTGTTAATGTTGTAAATTACTATTGTAGCTGGAGACGGCAGATTTTTTATGGCATACAGAGGCCCATTATCAGCAACCATCACTCCTGTGTTCCAATGGCACGTTGTGTTAGCTAATCCAAGTTTATCATTTTAAAAGGCTAATTGATCATTAGAAAACCGTTTTGTAATTATGTTAGCACAGCTGAAAACTGTTGTCAAAGGCGCAATAAAACTGACCTTCTTTAGGCTTGTTGAGTATCTGTAGCATCAGCATTTGTGGGTTTGATTACAGGCTTAAAATGGCCAGAAACAAAGAACTTTCTTCTGAAACTCATTAGTCTATTCTTGTTCTGAGAAATGAAGGCTATTCCATGTAAGAAATTGCCAAGAAACTGCAGCTCTGGTACAACGCTGTGTACTACTCCCTTCACAGAACAGCGCAAACTGTCTCTAACCAGAATAGAAAGAGGAGTGGGAGGTGCACAACTGAGCAAGAGTGTCTAGGTTGAGAAACAGACGCCACACAAGTCCTCAATTGGAAAAGTTCATTAAATAGTACCCGCAAAACACCAGTCTCAACGTCAACAGTGAAGACGTGACTCCAGGATGCTAGCCTTCTAGGCAGAGTTCCTCTGTCCAGTGTCTGTGTTCTTTTGCCCATCTTAATCTTTTTATTTTTATTGGCCAGTCTGAGATATGGCTTTTTCTTTGCAACTCTGCCTAGAAGGCCAGCATTCCGGAGTCCCCTCTTCACTGTTGAGACTGGTGTTTTGCAGGTACTATTTAATGAAGCTGCCAGTTGAGGACTCGTGAGGCATATATATATATATATATATATATATATATATATATATATATATATATATATATATATACAGTTGAAGTTGGAAGTTTACATACACCTTAGCCAAATACATTTAAACTCAGTTTTTCCCAATTCCTGACATTTAATTATAGTAAAGAATTCCCTGTATTAGGTCAGTTAGGATCCCCACTTTATTCTAAGAATGTGAAATGTCAGAATAATATTTGAGAGAATTGTTTATTTCAGCTTTTATTTCTTTCATCACAGTTGGGTGAATTTTGGCCCATTCCTCCTGACAGAGCTGGTGTAACTGAGTCGGGTTTCTAGGCCTTGCTCGCACACGCTTTACCTTCAAACTCAGTGTCTCTGCTTGACATCATGGGAAAATCAAAGAAATCAGCCAAGACCTCAGAAAGAAAATTGTAGTCCTCCACAAGTCTGGTTCATCCTTGGGAGTAATTTCCAAACGCATGAAGGTACCACGTTCATCTGTACAAACAGTAGTACACAAACATAAACACCATGGGACCACGCAGCCATCATACCGCTCAGGAAGGAGACACGTTCTGTCTCCTAGAGGTGAACGTACTTTGGTGCGAAAAGTGCAAATCAATCTCAGAACAACAGCATAGGACCTTGTGAAGATGCTGGAGGACACAGGTACAAAAGTATCTATATCCACAGTAAAACGAGTCCTATATCGACATAACCTGAAAGGCTGCTCAGCAAGGAAGAAGCCACTGCTCCAAAACCGCCACAAAAAAAGCCAGACTACAGTTTGCAACTGCACATGGGGACAAAGATTGTACTTCTTGGAGAAATGTCCTCTGGTCTGATGAAACAAAAATATAACTGTTTGGCCATAATGACCATCGTTATATTTGGAGGGAAAAGGGGGAGTTTTCCAAGCCAAAGAACACCATCCCAACCATGAAGCACGGGGGTGGCAGCATCATGTTGTTTGGGTGCTTTGCTGCAGGAGGGTCTGGTGCACTTCACAAAATAGATGGCATCATGTGGATATATTGAAGCAACATCTAAAGACATTAGTCAGGAACTTAAAGCTTGGTAGCAAATGGGTCTTCCAAATGGACAATGACCCCAAGCATACTTCCAAAGATGTGGAAAAATGGCTTAAGGACAACAAAGTCAAGGTATTGGAGTGGCTATCACAAAGCCCTGACCTCAATCACATAGAAAATTTGTGGGCAGAACTGAAAAAGCGTGTGCGAGTACGGAGGCCTACAAACCTGACTCAGTTACACCAGCTCTGTCAGGAGGAATGGGCCAAAATAAATTCACCCAACTTATTGTGGGAAGCTTGTGGAAGGCTACCCGAAACATTTGACCCAAGTTAAACAATTGAAATGCAATGCTACCAAATACTAATTGAGTGTATGTGAACTTCTGACCCACTGGGAATGTGATGAATGAAATAAAAGCTGAAATAAATCATTCTCTCTACTATTATTCTGACATTTCACATTCTTAAAATGGAGTGGTGATCCTAACTGACCTAAAACTTTGGAATTGTTACTAGGATTAAATGTCAGGACTTGTGAAATACTGAGTTTAAATATATTTGGCTAAGGTGTATGTAAACTTCCGACTTCAACTGTATGTAAATAAGGTATTTCTGTTTATTTTTAATACATTTGCAACATTTCTAAACTGTTTTTGATTTGTCGTTATGGGGTATTGTGTGTAGATTGCTGAGGATTTTTTTAATCCATTTTAGAATAAGGCTGTAATCTAACAAAATGTGGAAAAAGTCAAGGGGTCTGAATACTTTCCAAAGGCACTGTAAAAAAAAAAAGTTAATATTTTTATTTAATCTTTATTTAACTAAGTAAGTCAGTTAAGAAGAAATTATTTTTCACAATGACAGCCAAACCCGGGCTACGCTGGGCCAATTGTGCGCCACCCTATGGGACTCCCAATCACGGCTGGATGTGATACAACCTGGACTCGAACCAGGGACTGTAGTGTTGCCTCTTGCGCTGAGATGTGGTGCCTTAGACCCCTGTACCACTCGGGAGGCTGATTTACACTGATGTCCCCAATTCTGATCTTTTGCCCAATTATTGGCAAAATAATAATTGTTGCAAAGATCAGAATTGGCTTAGTGTGTAAACACAACCTAGCTGTAAGGAGTTCACACTGGACTTGATTCTTCAGTGAAGGCTAATGCAACACTAGAATAAACACTATGCACATAATAAATAAATATAAATATATATATAGAACAAAAATATCAACACAACATTCAACAATTTCAAAGATTTTACTGAGTTACAGTTCATAGAAGGAAATCAGTCAATTGAAAGAAATGTATTAGGCCCTAATCTATGGATTTCACATGACTGGGCAGGGATGCAGCCATGTGTGGGCCTGGGAGGGCATAGGCCCACCCACTTGGGAGCCAGGCACAGCCAATAAAAATGAGCTTTTCCCCACAAAAGGCTTTATTACAGACAGAAATAGTCCTCAGCAACTCCCCCACCTCTCCTCAGACGATCCTGCAGGTGAAGAAGCCGAATGTGAAGGTCCTGGGCTGGCGTGGTTACACGTGGTCTGCGGTTGTGAGCCCAGTTGGACATACTGCCAAATTCTCTAAAATGACGTTGGAGGCAGTTTATAGTAGAGAAATTAACATTCAATTCTCTGGCAACATCTCTGGTGGACATTCCTGCTGTCAACATGCCAATTGCACACTCCCTCAACTTGAGACATCTGTTGCATTGTGTTGTGTGCACATTTTAAAGTGGCCTTTTATTGTCCCCAGCACAAGGTGCACCTGTGTAATGATCATATTGTTTAATCATCTTCTTGATTTGTCACACTTTGGCAAAGGAGAAATGCTCAATAACAGGGTTGTGCCCAAAATTTAAGAGAAATAAGCTTTTTGTGGGTATGGAGCATTTATGGGATTTATTTTTTCACCTCCTTAAACATGGTACCAACACTTTACATGTTGCGTTAATATATTCTTTCAGTGTAAAGTGTTGTTTCATGAGCTGAAATTTAAAAAAATCCAGAGAATTTGGTTTGTCCAACTGGCCTCAAAACCACAGACCACGTGTAACCACATAGTTCTCACTTATTACATACACACACGACTAGATGGACATGCAAAGGGTGTATATGCCACTAGGCCTATGGTTATGTCACATGACGATGACCGCTTCTACGTCCATGTTCCACCTGGATGTTTACCTGGGGTGTATTCATTAGTCTGGTAACGGAAACCGTTTACCGTTTAAGAACCAAACTGAAGCAAACTGAGCGAACGGAACGAAACTGGGAGGGACCTATCTGAATTTGTCCAATTGAAACTCGTTTTCGTTGCAAAACCTTTTCCTTTGGCTTAAAACGGTTTATGTTGCGACGAAACGTTTTGAAACAGAAACAGCGCAATGAATAAATCCCTGATGTTGCAGTTTATTGAGAAGGGACAACAGTCCAAAGAGGATATATTCGGTATTATCCGTGTCGCTTTTATTAGAACATGAATTAAAACATAGGCCCATATCCTCCTTTATTCGAATAACCGACACTGACTGAGTCACCGGCTCTGTGGACTTCGAACTCGCATTACACCTGTCTTCACAACAAGGAAGTATTGAATCCTTCGTTCGTACCTTTTGAAAGGAAGCCATTTCTCATAGCAAGCTCACTGGTAATGGTATTCGATAACATCAGCTAAATCGTCTTTATTTCTTAATTGTTCCAGTCCAAATTTATTTTTGAGAAACGGCACGATTTTCACCTACCCCGTTCCATTTGAAGTCTGTTTCGCTCAATGTGGATATACCAGTAACGTTAGGTCAAGGCCATCGAGTCTACAGACCGCTAAGGTAAACCTCAGTATTTTACCTATGTAGCCTACATATAACTAAGTAATTACAAATATTTGTTTGGACAAAATTTGTGTAGGCTATGACTTGCCCATGCAACAGGTTTCTCAGACAGATTATTAAGGCTGTGGATGTTTTTGTCTTGATAATTCAGATAGGCCTATCACAGGGATTATCAACTACTGTAGATTCAGCCGCGGGACGATTTTTTCCTTGAGCGGGTGTTCATTGGGCGGGTGTTGTGCCGAAAATCCCCCCTCTGCCAGAACACCGGAACAGAATTACAAATCATTTGTAGATAACAAATTGACCGCAAGAAGACTAAAACATAATCATTTCAACCCTTGCCCACATTTTATATACGATTCAATATATATCTCTATTATGCGTGGGAATATTTTGGAACAGAGTTCCCAAATTAAAATCACATGGAGCTGATCTGCTAGTGTTTTTAGTGGTATTTTATACTGGAGTTGTGATCTTATAGTTTTTGTTTCGTTATTAAGAAGTTCGCAGCTCATAGAACCTGCGCTTTTTCATAAACCAGCAGCCCTGATTCAGTCAAGTAAATGTTTAGGAAATTTAAAATATTCTTTCCTATATGTATGTAGCCTAGACAGTGGTGTAAAAATACTTTAAAGTACAATTTAAGTAGTGTTTTGGGGGGTGCCTTCTGGTTTGCTTAATAGAAGGAATTTGAAATGATTTATACTTTTACTCAAGTAGTATTTTACTGGGTGACTTTTACTTGAGTCATTTTCTATTGAGGTATATTTACTTTTACTCAAGTAGGATAATCGCATACTTTTTCCACAACTGAGCCTAGAGCAGGGTTCCTCAACTGGCGACCTGCTGGCCAAATTATTTATTTGGCCCCCCACGTTTTCTGAGCTCTATCTGTCTACGCTGAACAAAAATATGAATGCAACAATTTCAGTTTATAAAAGGAAATCAGTCAGTTGAAATAAATTCATTAGGCCCTAATCTATTGGTCACAAATACCTTTAAAAAAAATGGTAGGGGCATGGATCAGAAAACCATGCAGTGTGACACATCTCCTTTGCATAGAGTTGATTGTGGCCTGTGGAATGTTGTCCCACTCCTCTTCAATGGCTGTGCGAAGTTGCTGGATATTGGCGGGAACTGGAACACGCTGTCGTGCACATCCATTCAGAGCATTCCAAACATGCTCAATGGGTGACATGTCTGGTGAGTATGCAGGCCATAGAAGAACTGGGTACATTTTCAGCTTCCAGGAGTTGTGTACAGGGGCCGTGAATTATCATGCTGAAACATGAGGTGATGGCGGCGGATGAATGGCACCACAATGGGCCTCAGGATCTTGTCACGGTATCTCTTTGCATTCAAATTGCCATCGATAAAATGCAATTGTGTTTGTTGTCCGTACCAAAACCCCACCGCCACCATGGGGCACTCTGTTCACAACATTGACACCAGGAAACCACTCGCCCACACTTACAACGCCAGACACGCCGTTTGCCCGGTACAGTTGAAACCGGGATTCATCTGTGAAGAGCACACTTCTCCGGTGTGTCAGTGGCCATCAAAGTTGAGCATTTGCCAACTGCAGTCAGGTCAAGACCCTGGTGAGGACGACGAGCATGCAGGTGAGCTTCCCTGAGAAAGTTTGACAGTTTGTGCATCAATTCTTCAGTTATGTAAACCCACAATTTCATCAGCTGTCCTGACAAATCCACAGGTGAAGAAGCAGGATACGGAGATCCTGGGCTGGCGTGGTTACACGTGTTCTGCGTTTCTGAGGCCAAGTTCTCGAAGATAATGTTAGAGTTGGCTTATGGTAGAGAAATTAACATTACATTGTCTGGCAACAGCACTAGTGGACATTTCTGCAGTCAGCATGCCAACTGCACGCTCCCTCAACTTGAGACATCTGTGGCATTGTTTTGTGTGACAACTACATTTTGGGGCTTTTTATTGTCCCCAGCACAAGGTGCACCTGTGTAATTATCTTGCTGTTTAATCAGCTTCTTGATATGCCACACTGTCAGGTGGATGGATTATCTTGGTAAAGGAGAAATGCTCACTAACAGGGAAGTAAACATGTGCACACAATTTTAGAGAAATAAGCTTTTTGTGTGTATTGAACATTTTTGGGGATCTTTTATTTCAGCTCATGAAACATGGGGCCAACACTTTACATGTTGCGTTTATATTACTGTGTGTGTGTATATATATATATATATATATATATATATATATATATATATATATATATATACACTCATTCAAGTTTTTTTTACATTGTAGAATAATAGTGAAGACATTAAAACTATGAAATAACACATATGGAGTCATATAGTAACCAAAAAAGTGTTAAACAAATCAAAATATGTTTTAGATTCTTCAAAGTAGCCACCCTTTGCCTTGATGACAGTTTGCAAACTCTTAGCATTGTTTCAACCAGCTTCATGAGGTAGTCACCTGGAATGCATTTCAATTAATAGGTGTGCCTTGTTAAAAGTTAATTTCTGGAATTTCTTTCCTTTTTAATGCGTTTGAGCCAATCAGTTGTGTTGTGACAAGGTAGGGGTGGTATACAGAAGATAGCCCTATTTGGAAAAAGACCAAGTCCATATTATGGCAAGAACAGCTCAAATAAGCAAAGAGAAACAACAGTCCATCATTACTTTAAGACATGAAGGTCAGACATGAAGGTCAGTCAATCTGGAGAAAAAAAAATCTTCAAGTGCTGTCGCAAAAACCATAAAGTGATATGATGAAATTGGCTCTCATGAGGACCGCCACAGGAAAGGAAGACCCAGAGTTACCTCTGCTGCAGAGCATAAGTTCATTAGAGTTACCAGCCTCAGAAATTGCAGCCCAAATGAATGCTTCCCAGAGTTCAAGTAACAGACACATCTCAACATCAACTGTTCAGAGGAGGCTGCATGAATCAGGCCTGCATGGTCGAATTTCTGCAAAGAAAGCACTACTAATGGACACCAATAATAAGAAAAGACTTGCTTGGCCAAGTAACACGAGCAATGGACATTAGACTGTTGGAAATCTGTCCTTTGGTCTGATGAGTCCAAATTTGAGATTTTTGGTTCCAACTGCCGTGTCTTTGTGAGAGAGAGAGTAGGTGAACAAATGATTTCCACATGTGTGGTTCCCACCGTGAAGCATGGAGGAGGTGGTGTGAGGGTGCTTTTCTGGTGACACTGTCTGTGATTTATTTAGAATTTAAGGCACACTTAACCAGCATGGCTACCACAGCATTCTGCAGTGGTACGCCGTCCCATCTGGTTTTGGCTTAGTAGGACTATAATTTGTTTTTCAACAGGACAATGACCCAACACGCATCCAGGCTGTGTAAGGTCTATTTGACCAAGAGGAACAGTGATGGAGTGCTGCATCACATGACCTGGCCTCCACAAGCACCCGACCTCAACCGAATTGAGATGGTTTGGGATGAGTTGGACCGCAGAGTGAATGAAAAGCAGCCAACAAGTGCTCAGCATATGTGGGAACTCCTTCAAGACTGTTGGAAAAGCATTCCAGGTGAAGCTGTTTGAGAGAATGCCAAGAGTGTGCAAAGATGTCATCAATGTAAAGGGTGGCTCTTTGAAGAATCTCAAATATAAAATATATTTGATATATATATATGAGAGAGAGATGTATATAATATATATATAGAGATATAGACACACATGCATACTGTACATTCGGAAAGTATTCAGACCCCTTGACCTTTTACACATTTTTCCATATTCTTTTGTGTTACAGCCTTATTCTAAAATGTATTAGTCTTTTTTCTTCTTCATCAATCTACACACAATACCCCATAATGACAAAGCATTAGAAATCACATTTACATAAGTATTCAGACTGTTTTCTCAGTGCTTTGTTTAAGCAATTTTGGCAGCAATTACAGCAAGTCTTCTTGGGTATGACACTCCAAGCTTAGCACACCTGTATTTGGGGAGTTTCTCCCATTTTTCTCTGCAGAACCTCTCAAGCTCTGTCAGATGGGGAGAGTCGCTGCACAGCTATATTCAGGTCTCTCCAGAGATGTTAGATTGGGTTCAAGTCCGGGCCCCTCCTGGGCCACTCAAGGACATTCATAGACTTGTCCCGAAGCCACTCCTGCGTTGTCTTGGCTGTGTACTTAGGGTTATTGTCCTGTAAACCTTCACCCCAGTCTCAGGTCCTGAGCGCTCTGGAGCAGGTTTTCATCAAGGATCTCACTGTAATTTTCTCTGTTCATCTTTCCCTCGATCCTGGTGCCAGGTTTCCTCCAGATGTGATGCTTGGCATTCAGGCCAAAGAGTTCAATCTTGGTTTCATCAAACCAGAGAATCTTGTTTCTCATGGTCTGAGAGTCTTTAGGTGCCTTTTGGCAAACTCCAAACGGGCTGTCGTGCCTTTTACTGAGGAGTGGCTTCCATCTAGCTACTCTACCATAAAGGCCTGATTGGTGGAGTGCTGCAGAGATGGTTGTCCTTATGGAAGGTTCTCCCATCTCCACAGAGGAACTCTGGAGCTCTGTCAGAGTGACCATTGGGTTCTTGGTCACCTCCCTGACCAAGGCCTTTCTCCCCTGATTGCTCAGTTTGGCCGGCGGCCAGCTCTTCTTCTATTTAAGAATGATGGAGGCCACTGTGTTCTTAGGGATCTTCAATGCTGCAGAAATATTTTGGTACCCTTCCCCAGATCTGTGCCTCAATCCTGTCTCGGCACTCTACGGAACATTCCTTCGACCTCATGGCTTTGTTATTGCTCTGACATGCACTGTCAACTGTGGGATTTTATATAGATAGATAGGTGTGCCTTTTTTCCAAATCATGTCCAATTAATTGAATTTACCACAGGTGGACTCCAATCAAGTTGTAGAAGCATTTCAAGGATGATCAATGGAATCAGGATGCACTTGAGTTCAATTTCTAGTCTCATAGGAAAGGGTCTGAATACTCACTTAAATAAGGTATTTCAGTTTTAAATTTTTAATACATTTGCAAACATAAAAAAAAAAGTTTTCGCTTTGTCCTTATGGGGTTTTGTGTGTAGATTGATTTATTTCATTTTACATTACATTTTAGTCATTTAGCAGACGCTCTTATCCAGAGCGACTTACAGTAGTGAATGCATACATTTCAAACGTTCTTTTATTTATGTTTTATGTTTTTGTGCTTTTAATCCATTTTAGAATATGGCTGTAACGTAACAAAATGGAAAAAGGAGAGGGTCGGAAGTGTGTGTGTGTGTGTGTGTGTGTGTGTGTGTGTGTAGTTATATATGTTATTTATTTTTTGGGACATAAGACTGTAAAAACACCCCGCAAATCAGATCCTAGTGATATACAGTTGAAGTCGGAAGTTTACATACACCTTAGCCAAATACATTTAAACTCAGTTTTTCACAATTCCTGACATTTAATCCAAGTGAAAATTCCCGGTCTTAGGTCAGTTAGGATCACCACTATATTTTAAGAATGTGAAATGTCAGAATAATAGTGTAGAGAGTGATTTATTTCAGCTTGTATTTCTTTCATCACATTCCTAGTGGGTCAGAAGTTTGCATGCACTCAATTAGTATTTGGTAGCATTGCCTTTAAATTGTTTATCTTGGGTCAAATGTTTTGGGTAGCCTTCCACATGCTTCCCACAGTAAGTTGGGTGAATTTTAGCCCATTTCTCCTGACAGAGCTGGTGTAACTGAGTCAGGTTTGTAGGCCTCCTTGCTCGCACACGTTTTTTCAGTTTTGCCCACAAATGTTCTATAGGATTGAGGTCAGGGCTTTGTGATGGCCACTCCAATACCTTGACTTTGTTGTCTTTAAGCCATTTTGCGACAACTTTGGAAGTATGCTTGGGGTCATTGTCCATTTGGAAAACCCATTTGCGACCAAGCTTTAACTTCTTGACTGATGTCTTTAGATGTTGCTTCAATATATCCACATAATTTTACTTCCTCATGATGCCATCTATTTTGTGAAGTGTAGCAGTCCCTCCTGCAGCAAAGCACCCCCACAACATGATGCTGCCACCCCCGTGCTTCACGGTTGGGATGGTGTTCTTCGGATGGTGTTCTTGCAAGCCTCCCGCTTTTTCCTCCAAACATAACGATGGTCATTATGGCCAAACAGTTCTATTTTTGTTTCATCAGACCAGAGGACATTTCTCCAAAAAGTGCAGTCTTTGTCCCCATTGTGCAGTTGCAAACCATGTGCAGTTGCAAGGTCCATTGCTGTTGTTCTGGGATTGATTTGCACTTTTCGCACCAAAGTACGTTCATCTCAAGGAGAAAGAACGTGTCTCCTTCCTGAGCGGTATGACGGCTGCGTGGTCCCATGGTGTTTATACTTGCGTACTATTGCTTGTACAGCTGAACATGGTTCTTTCAGGTGTTTTGAAATTGCTCCCAAGGATGAACCAGACTTGTGGAGGTCTACAATATTTTTTCTGTGGTCTTGGCTGATTTCTTTTGATTTTCCCATGATGTCAAGCAAAGAGGCACTGAGTTTGAAGGTAGGCCTTGAAATACATCCACAGGTACACCTCCAATTGACTCAAATTATGTCAATTAGCTTGTCAGAAGCTTCTAAAGCCATGACATAATTTTCTAGAATTATCCAAGCTGTTTAAAGGCAGTCAACTTAGTGTATGTAAACTTTTGACCCACTGGAATTGTGATACTCTGAATTATAAGTGAAATAATCTGTCTGTAAACAATTGTTGGAAAAATTACTTGTGTCATGCACAAACTATATGTCCTAACCAACTTGCGAAAACTATAGTTTGTTAACAAGAAATGTGTGGATTGGTTGAAAAACGAGTTTTAATGACTCCAACCTAAGTGTATGTAAACTTCCGACATCAACTGTATGTGATTATTTTCAAATGTTAGCAAGGTTTGAAATGATTTATGTTTTAGTGAAATATTGTATCTGTTTGGGCTTCTTGAAGTCTAGAAATTATTTGTCATTATATTCCAGCCCCCTGACTATCCACTCAAGATAAAATGGGCCCGCTAGTTGTCGATCCCTGGCCTAAAGCTTCCTCATTTACCCAAACAACACTTTTTATTGTTTCAGATGAACAGCTCAGCAGAGGAGATGGCGATGGACTCGGAAGTCAACCAAAATGAGTCTCTGATGCGTTTCGCATCTCCAATTCTTAACAAGTCAGACATATCCAACATGACAATAATTCAAATAGGGAATGGGACTATTGTGGCACACGATATCTTCTTGAATACGACCGCTGCTCAAGCTCTGTCGGGGATCTTCGTCTGGTCAGCGCTGCTCCTCACTTGCCATCAGGTAGGTTACATTATATCAGTTGTCTGCCTCTACTTGTTTTGATGTGAATCTAGAAAACAAAAAGCATAGCTCCAGGCATTGTCAGTATCACTCAGCTTCTAGGCAAACAAATGCAAATATGTAATGGGAGCTAGGTAGGTGTTGTGGGTTGTCTACACCCTTACCAGAGGGCAAAGACTCCAGCCAGACAATACTTTTTGTTTTTCACTTCTACATTTGATCCAGTATCTGTTGTTGACCAGACCTATTTTCTCCATCATTGAGAGGCACGACTGAGTGTGATAGTTAATTGGCTCCTATCTGTAAAGTGACGGTCTGTTCATAGTGTGTCATTGTTTCTTAATTGTTACTAGGTGATCCATTAGTGTTGCTGTTTGCGGGCACTTCCGTTGACCGTGACTACCACTGATAACGACACAATGCAAACAGAGCCGTCATCGATCAAATGGCCCGGGCAGAGCAGTCATATAACTTTAGCCAAGTATAGTAAGGCCTAACCATGATTATATTCACATTCAGTATAGGCTTACTGAAGGGTGTTTTTTTTTTCTTCAGTTATTGCTATTTACTCAGTCTCTTGCTGTAATCCTTCAGTAGAGACAATGGTGATCCTTATCATCAGACTGGGGTTTCATCAACTCCAGAGAGGGTGTACATTTGAATGGCATGCATTATCAGCAGAGAGGTGACCTCAACAACACCTGCACATTTCCAGCGTCGCAATAATAGGAGAGGATCACGTTTTGCGAAGGGCAATCAGCAGAGGCCCCGTGTGTTTTCTGCTGCTCTGCATTGGGGAGCGAGCCGTCTCTTCTCATATTGTGCTGATGAACCGATAAACCTGAGTGCTGCTGAGAATGGGTCCATCCAACCTTTAGCGGCTGTATAGACAGGAAGCCCCCAGGGAGTCCCACTGTTGGCTCTGGTTGGAGATTTAGATGATCACATATTTCTAGATAGGAATATGATGGTGTTATTGTCCCCAGGGTTCATGTGCTAACCTTTTCTATACGCTGGTTGCAACATTTCTGATACGTTTCACATTATCATCAGCTCATACTTTATTACTGAAAATACATCAAGCAGAAGTTGGCATACCTCTGGTATAGCAAGAATGCCCTTTTTTTTTACTAGATTTAACATGTCTTTATAAAATTGAAATTGTTCATAAAAGGAGTTTTTAAATTAGATTCGTTTTTTTCACGACACGCAACATTTTTTGTCAATTTGGCATTCTATGGAGTCTCCCGTTCCGTCCATCTGTTTAGTTCTGGAGTAGTTTGTTTTCCCATCCATTCCCCATCGAAGCAGGCCGGACATTAACATATGTGGCCCGTGAGATAGTTGCAGGGTTGCATGAGGCAAGCATGCAGGGAGATTAAAAACAGCCTTCCCGACAGGATTGGTTTTATTTAGTATTCTGGTGTATCATCAGATTTTCCTCTAAGACTGTCTCCGGAGAGTTCTCCTCCTCTCCCAATCTGCATGCTAACACCGTATGCTGGTCGATGCTGACCTTAGATGTCCCAGTCTGCTCACTGTGGTCCAAAGCACCAGGTGTTACAGTGCTATGGAGTGTTACTGATGTTCTCTGACACACTACACTGTTCAGACCTCCCACTTCCCGGGGCAGCTTGTCAGGGAGAGAGGAGGGTCATGATATCACACTATAGTCAGTGTGATGTGTGGTTTTCTCATTCTGTCTGGGTGTTCTGTATAGAACTGTCGTGCTCAGTGCGCGCCCCTCTCACTTTCTCACGGACACTGCTTGGTATAAACGCGAGGCACTCGCATGGACGTTTGGTGTGTCACAGCTGTCAGTGCCAGGGGCGGGCTGGGGAGTGTTATGAGGTGGAGTTATACGCCTTTCACAGACTAACTGAAATTAGCTGGGGGATGGACTTGGGCTACTGCTCAACTAAGACAGAAGGGTATTGAGTCAGGCTAGAGCAGAGTCATTACCCAGGGCACAGCTCTGTCTGTCTACCTGTCAGCTCAGCATTATGGAGCCTGGAGGACCGCAAGTCTTTCCACCAGCCAGTCTGCAGCCTGCTTCACTTCACTTCTCAGGAGAGCCACATGCATCACGCCCTGGCACTGGCCAGCCTCTAATGTGCCACCTCTAATGGCCATTTAATCATGTTGCATGAGTCTGTGTGAGTGGACCTGAAGTCAAGAAATGCCAGGGTGCACTACTTGAAATGGATCAAACTGCAATACTCAACTCTGACCATTGCTGGTGTACTGTATACGATTGATCACTAGATTATGAGCTTTTAGTTTCCTTTGGCATTTGCCCCTGAAAATATGTAGTTGATTATGTGCTTCACAACTTAATTACTCCTCATAGCCTGGTACCTCTCTAGGTTTCTTCCTAGGTTCCTGCCTTTTCTAGGGAGTTATTCCTAGCCACCGTGCTTCTACATCTGCATTGCTTGCTGTTTGGGCTTTTAGGCTGGGTTTCTGTATAAGCACTTTGTGACATCTACTGATGTAAGAAGGGCTTTATAAATACATTTGATTTGATTTTGATTTGAATTATGTAATGGATACTCTGAACTTTTCCTTCACCCCATGGCCTTGACTCCAATTCTGAAAAATGTTGGTTCCTAGAATAGGGAGTCATGGCACACCCATTTAGCATTCACATACTGCATTATGTTTTAAAACGATTCAGTGAAGTCGAAGAGTTCAATCAAATTCAACAGTCTGAAACACAGGTTTTGAAGCAGTGCACCCCTCTACTTCTTTCTGTTCTCCCTCCCAAGTGTAAAAACGTCCGTGTAACACATCTCTAGCGGAGTTGATCCTATAACACAGACATTCACTTTTCAGTCAAGCTTTTGTCTTGATCAGCAGAAATTCATCCCGCTCACCTTGTTACCCCAATTATGCAGTGTTATCTTTCTGGGTTTTCATTTTTACCCTCCTTTATCTTTTTCTTACCTCTCGACCCCAAATCTACAGACACGGTCCTTTTTTATATATATTTTAGTCAATGCTGTAATGCTGTCCTTCTAAAGCCTGTTGGGCCCTGTGTGATAGCCAAATCGTGCCTTGAGAGGGTTCCAAGGAAGTGCCGTTTATTCATAAGAACCCATCTCTGAAGCATTGGCCCCTAATACTGCTCGTCCGGTTTAGCTCAATTATTCATAATGGTTGGTCTAGGGGCTGAAACTGGGATTTGAATACCTCAATGCATTTTTGCCTAGTCAGTGCTCTTGTTTTTTTAAATAACTATTTTTGTTTTGTTTCTGTGTTTTCCAGATCTACACACACCTGAGGTCCTACACAGTCCCTAACGAGCAGCGCTACATCATTCGCATTCTTTTCATCGTGCCAATCTATGCGTTCGACTCCTGGCTCAGCCTGCTCTTCATCAGCAACGACCAGTACTATGTCTACTTTGACTCCGTCCGAGACTGTTATGAAGGTACGGTAAACAAACCACCCCACCCTTCTCCTCCCCTTCACTGTTGCCTCATATCTCAGCCAGCGCCCTGACAGCGGTTTACTCTATAAGCACCTGTACAGGCGGCAGTAGTCTGACACCGGGCGGGTTCTGTCTGGCCAGTAATGACATTTAGACTGGCGGTAGACCTATTATGAGTTGATTGAAGCTAAAACGGACTGGCCCAACCTGTTTTTCCTCACCTGTCAGTTCTTCCCTATGGGCAGAGAGGCCCTATTGTTCATGTTGTTCTGTTTCCAGGGCGTGCAGACTTTCAGACCTGTCTTTTTTTCCTCTTAGGCTTAGTGATTTTTGTATTCTATTCTTTGCAAAAGGTGGAAAAGGGATGTACTTTAGTTGAGGTCATTCTAATCCGAACTAAACTAGTCGAGTTGTTTTTTAATTCAAACACAAAGGAAATGTTAATCTTCCTCATTAGCTATTCTTCACATTAAATTATTAATGTCTCATGAATTTTACTCTGAAAAGCCTTTCTTTAATAGTCATTATGTACCGAAGCAATAAGAAAAGACTGTAGTACTTTAACAATATCAGAGGTGAATCACATGCAGAATTATGTAATTTGATATATGGACAAAACTATTAGTATTTCACATACATTATTGACCAGACTCATTTAGTGTTTGAGACACATTTATGATTGGTGGTGGAGATTGCTCTTTAAAAATAGCATCTGAAAGCAGGTTAACTGCATTCCATTGAGTCAGCATGGCCAGGGCTAAAGCACTGTGAAACTCTGTACCCCTGATACTTGAGAGTGTAACCTGCATTCGCTTTTTTTAAACCCCTCCTGAAATAGCATCCAAGGCTTAGGAAGGATTTGGAGGACAGAGAACCATCCTAAACCTCTTAGCGGTGGGGAGAAAACATTGATTGGTGAAAAATATGATTACTGTAAAGTGAAACCCTCTCACCAAAGTCTAATTTCAGTTTCCACAGCTTCTAAATTAGGATGTAAGATCTCTACAGTGCTATCATCACAATCTGGCCCACAATATTACCTGCAGCACAGAATGCTCACAGGTTGACAAATTATCTTTAAAATCCATGTTTATCATGAATGATTTATATAGACAGAACATGAATATTTACTGAGATTAGCTGGAATCGGTAGCCTTTACACTCGTACCCGTATACGGGTTGAAATGGCAGATTTGGGCACCAATAAACGGCTAATTGGAAGGCATTGGCTGTACAGTAACATGCTATACATGCACTTCAGTGCTGTATGGGTTCTGACTGACATCCGTGCTGAACTTGAGCACCGCGCGTGACAAGATGTCACTCCCATCCCTCCCCCTAATTGGATGACTTTAGCAATTTTTGTTGTTGTCTGAGTGAGGGAAGTGCTGTAAATTAAGAGAACTCTTATGTATTTTGAAAGATGAGAAGTTGAGGATTATAATAAATACCGCTTTGATGTCATACAAGCAAGCCAAACACCCGTGAGTCCAAATCTGCACTTCACATTTCCAAATCATAAAATTCATGTCATATACAGTGTCAACGTTTATGATCACTATGTTTAATGTACAGTTACATGATGACATACCCAGGGTTATTGTGAACAGAATGAGCCTATGTTTGTCTACCGTGAAGAAAACTCCCCAAGTGGCACACGTACCTGAATGCAGTCACGACTCCTTTCTATGTGCACCAAAATGATCTGTTTCCCTGTATTGCATTGGGAAAGCCTGAAATTGTAAGATCGTATTTTATAACTTAGCTAGTCATGTTGGCAAAATAACAAGCTTTCAAATGATGCCCACCTGACCCAGATTGTGATTTGTAATGGTCTGTTTTGGAATTGCGTAAATGACAACAGTAATTAAGTGATAGCAGGGTTGTGTTCCAAACAAAACAACTAAAAATATGCTTGCTCTAATTCCTCAATGGAACAGCTAGGAGAGTGAAAAGCACCTTACAGTGGAAGACTCTTCTTGAGTCATAAAAATGCATTGAAATGACTTGTGCACACTTTGGAGAGGTGTGTAGCCACTTGGACCTCTCACTCAAACCCTTGTCTTTTTTTTTCTTATGTTGCGCCTACCCCACATTTTCCAGGAATATTCTCATCATATTACTGAATGTATCAAGAGTATTTTCAGATTTCGTAATCAACAGATGCGATGAAAAGTACAGTAAATGTAAAATGCACATAAAATCAACAGTGTAATGTTTTGGATTCAGTGTTGTCAGGTGAACTGTTGTGTCCTCACCTTTTGGTGTAATAATTTCCCCTTTATCTCTAAACTGTTCCCTTTCAGTTGCTACCATGGTTATGCATTTCATATTTCTTCTGAAAGAAATGTAGCCCTATCCATGTAGGCTAGTTCCCACGAGTGTAAAGAGTTAATGGTGAATCAGCCAAACCCGTTTGTGATATTACAACATCATTGCACGCGCGGTAGACTACTGCAAAAATGTTTTACCATGCTGCACGACGCTCCTCAGCTCAGCAACAAAAACAATAAACATGGTGGTAGGGCGGCCAGTGGTGCTGTTTCCCCCTACTACGGATTCCATCTTCAAACGGACTGACCCGTGACGTTGAATTATTGTTTTTGAAAATTACCCCACTTGCAAAACCTAGTATCAGTGTTGTAAACAACATTCCATAATTTACATTTACGTAATTTAGCAGACGCTCTTATCCAGAGCGACTTACAAATTGGTGCATTCACCTTATGATATCCAGTGGAACAACCACTTTACAAAAGTACAT
Source organism: Salmo trutta (assembly GCF_901001165.1). Taxonomy (NCBI): domain Eukaryota; kingdom Metazoa; phylum Chordata; class Actinopteri; order Salmoniformes; family Salmonidae; genus Salmo; species Salmo trutta. The sequence goes on from NC_042957.1 coordinate 49,785,783, forward strand.
CTATATCTTTTTTGGGGGGTAGGGTAGGGCGGGAGGGTTAGAAGGATTACTTAATCCTATCCCAGGTATTCCTTAAAGAGGTGGGGTTTCAGGTGTCTCCGGAAGGTGGTGATTGACTCCGCTGTCCTGGCGTCGTGAGGGAGCTTGTTCCACCATTGGGGTGCCAGAGCAGCGAACAGTTTTGACTGGGCTGAGCGGGAACTGTGCTTCCGCAGAGGTAGGGATGCGAGCAGGCCAGAGGTGGATGAACGCAGTGCCCTTCTTTGGGTGTAGGGACTGATCAGAGCCTGAAGGTACGGAGGTGCCATTCCCCTCACAGCTCTGTAGGCAAGCACCATGGTCTTGTAGCAGATGCAAGCTTCAACTGGAAGCCAGTGGAGTGTGCGGAGGAGCGGGGTGACATGAGAGAACTTGGGAAGGTTGAACACCAGACGGGCTGCGGCTTTCTGGATGAGTTTTAGGGGTTTAATGGCACAGGCAGGGAGCCCCGCCAACAGCGAGTTGCAGTAATCCAGACGGGAGATGACAAGTGCCTGGATTAGGACCTGCGCCGCTTCCTGTGTGAGGCAGGGTCGTACTCTGCGACTGTTGTGGAGCATGAACCTACAGGATCGGGTCACCGCCTTGATGTTAGCGGAGAACGACAGTGTGTTGTCCAGGGTCACGCCAAGGCTCTTAGCACTCTGGGAGGAGGACACAATGGAGTTGTCAACCGTGATGGCGAGATCATGGAACGGGCAGTCCTTCCCCGGGAGGAAGAGCAGCTCCGTCTTGCCGAGGTTCAGCTTGAGGTGGTGATCCGTCATCCACACTGATATGCCTGCCAGACATGCAGAGATGCGATTCGCCACCTGGTTATCAGAAGGGGGAAAGGAGAAGATTAATTGTGTGTCGTCTGCGTAGCAATGATAGGAGAGACCATGTGAGGATATGACAGAGCCAAGTGACTTGGTGTATAGCGAGAATAGGAGAGGGCCTAGAACTGAGCCCTGGGGGACACCAGTGGTGAGAGCACGTGGTGCGGAGACGGATTCTCGCCACGCCACCTGGTAGGAGCGACCTGTCAGGTAGGACGCAATCCAAGAGTGAGCTGCGCCGGAGATGCCCAACTCAGAGAGGGTGGAGAGGAGGATCTGATGGTTCACAGTATCAAAGGCAGCAGATAGGTCTAGAAGGATGAGAGCAGAGGCGAGAGAGTTAGCTTTAGCAGTGCGGAGAGCCTCCGTGACACAGAGAAGAGCAGTCTCAGTTGAATGACCAGTCTTGAAGCCTGACTGATTTGGATCAAGAAGGTCATTCTGAGAGAGATAGCAAGAGAGCTAGCCAAGGACGGCACGCTCAAGAGTTTTGGAGAGAAAAGAAAGAAGGGATACTGGTCTGTAGTTGTTGACATCGGAGGGATCGAGTGTAGGGTTTTTGAGAAGGGTTGCAACTCTCGCTCTCTTGAAGACGGAAGGGACATAGCCAGCGGTCAAGGATGAGTTGATGAGCGAGGTGAGGTAAGGGAGAAGGTCTCCGGAAATGGTCTGGAGAAGAGAGGAGGGGATAGGGTCAAGCGGGCAGGTTGTTGGGCGGCCGGCCGTCACAAGTTGCAAGATTTCATCTGGAGAGAGAGGGGAGAAAGAGGTCAAAGCATAGGGTAGGGCAATGTGAGCAGGACCAGCGGTGTCGTTTGACTTAACAAACGAGGATCGGATGTCGTCAACCTTCTTTTCAAAATGGTTGACAAAGTCATCCGCAGAGAGGGGGGAGGGGGAGGAGGATTCAGGAGGGAGGAGAAGGTGGCAAAGAGCTTCCTAGGGTTAGAGGCAGATGCTTGGAATTTAGAGTGGTAGAAAGTGGCTTTAGCAGCAGAAACAGAGGAAGAAAATGTGGAGAGGAGGGAGTGAAAAGATGCCAGGTCTGCAGGGAGGCTAGTTTTCCTCCATTTCCGCTCGGCTGCCCGGAGCCCTGTTCTGTGAGCTCGCAATGAGTCGTCAAGCCACAGAGCAGGAGGGGAGGACCGAGCCGGCCGGGAGGATAGGGGACATAGAGAGTCAAAGGATGCTGAAAGGGAGGAGAGGAGGGTTGAGGAGGCAGAATCAGGAGATTGGTTGGAGAAGGATTGAGCAGAGGGAAGAGATGATAGGATGGAAGAGGAGAGAGTAGCAGGAGAGAGAGAGCGAAGGTTGCGACGGTGCAATACCATCTGAGTAGGGGCAGAGTGAGTAGTGTTGGAGGAGAGCGAGAGGGAAAAGGATACAAGGTAGTGATCGGAGACTTGGAGGGGAGTTGCAGTGAGATTAGTAGAAGAACAGCATCTAGTGAAGATGAGGTCAAGCGTATTGCCTGCCTTGTGAGTAGGGGGGGACAGTAAGAGGGTGAGGTCAAAAGAGGAGAGGAGTGGAAAGAAGAAGTCAGAGAGAAATGAGTCAAAGGTAGACGTAGGGAGGTTAAAGTCACCCAGAATTGTGAGAGGTGAGCCATCCTCAGGAAAGGAACTTATCAAGGCGTCAAGCTCATTGATGAACTGGAGGGCGATAAATGATAAGGATGTTAAGCTTGAATGTGCTAGTGACTGTGACAGCATGGAATTCAAAGGAGGAGATGGACAGATGGGTCAGGGGAGAAAGAGAGAATGTCCACATGGGAGAGATGAGGATTCCAGTGTCACCACCCCGCTGACCAGATGCTCTCGGGGTATGCAAGAACACGTGGTCAGACGAGGAGAGAGCAGTAGGAGTAGCAGTGTTTTCTGTGGTAATCCATGTTTCTGTCAGCGCCAAGAAGTCGAGAGACTGGAGGGTAGCATAGGCTGAGATGAACTCTGCCTTGTTGGCCGCAGACCGGCAGTTCCAGAGGCTGCCGGAGACCTGGAATTCCACGTGGGTCGTGCGCGCTGGGACCACCAGGTTAGAGTGGCAGCGGCCATGCGGTGTGAAGCGTTTGTGTGGCCTGTGCAGAGAGGAGAGAACAGGGATAGACAGACACATAGTTGACAGGCTACAGGAGAGGCTACGCTAATGCAAAGGAGATGAATGAAAATTAACTAAACAACTGGGGAAGCGAGAGAGCAGGGCCTCCCTCACTAACCATTCACTGAAACACTCAAATCTAACTTTTCCAACTTCCACTATAGAAATTATAATTGATGTAAACTACAGTGGTTCAATGTTTCCAAGAATAGGCTCAAACTTAGTTTATTCAGCTAGATAACTTGGTACAGTATTCTTCCGTGAAACCCACCCAGTGCACCGTGTCCTATGACGCCGTAGCTAACTAGCATGCTAGCATCCAATAACACACGGTTAGCACCAATACTTGGTTACAACAAACTACCAATGGATCATTCGTGTCCGTGTCTAGTTCCTTTCATAACGCAGAAGTGATTAAACGTTGACTAGCTAATACAAACTCAGTCCTGCTAGCTACACAAGTGGACTACACAACTCGAAAGTTCAGAAAGTTAAGCTTACGTTGCAAAAATCTTATTGACTAAAAATGATACAGTACTGCTAGCTGCTAGAGTTTGCTAGCTAGCAGTGGCTGCGTTTACCTTTATCTTTTATCTTTGATACGTAGACAACTATGTAAATTTAAATGTAGCTAGCTAACATTACACTAATCAAATCGTTCCGTTGTAATGTATTTAGTTTCTACAGTACTGCTAGTTGGTAAAGTTGGCAAGCTAGCAGTGGCTGTGGTGTCATAATGTACAGGAATGTATGTGAGTGACTTTGTCCCTTCTCTCCATGACAGCATTTGTGATTTACAACTTCCTAAGCCTGTCCTTCGAGTACCTCGGGGGAGAGAGTGCCATCATGTCCGAGATCCGAGGGAAGTCCATTGAGTGAGTGCTCCCAGTCCTATCCCCCATACCATGGTCTCATACTACACTCTATGCAAGTCGCTTTCAAACAACCCACCCAGAATGTTGGGGATTTTCAGTTTGTATTGCAAGTCTTGCAGTCACCCAGGGTCAGGCTATAATTTCCTTGAATTAACGTCTTGGTCTTATTTTAAGGTAGTCTGACTTCAAGGATAGTGCTGTCTTGTATTTTGGACACTAGAATGTCTTTAAATCTGGTACACATTCACAGCATACAGTTGTGACCACACATTTTCTATCATTCCCAGGTCGAGCTGTATGTATGGTACCTGCTGCTTAGGTGGAATAAGCTACTCTATTGGCTTTTTAAGATTCTGTAAACAGGTGAGTTTCCATCTCCCTCCCTGCTTGGGTGATGAAAGCACTCTGAAAATATGGAAATGGGAAATTGTGATTTTGTTATTTTAATGTCACCTCGTTTAACTTTTTTATCAAGATCGCGCCTCTATTGCGAAATGACAGCCATTATAATTGGCTGTCCACTTTTTAGAGGATAAGGTTGACTGGTTAAAAAGGAAAATAAAAGCAATCTGAGAACAGGTGAAAGCAGCTTTGTAATAAGCACAGAGAAATAACATGAGCTGTCAGCTTGACTGTCCCCATAGTGTCTTGGGGATGCAGTCTGTGCTCTGAGTCTTACCCTGATGGCAATTGGATCTGAAAGGTATGTCCTCAGAACAGTCAATAGACGTCCAGAAAAGGGAGCTGATTAACACTCGGCATGTTCTGGCTGGACTCCTATGTTGGCTGGTTTCAAAGCACAACCTTGCTGTTCTCTTCCCTCTGGTAGCAGAGTTGGAAGGGATAGAAATATATCTGCTCTGGCTCTGTGAGACGACAAGTTGGAGGGAATGGGATCAATAACTGCATTTAGAGATTACTCCGGGTTTCAAGAGGAGGACGTCTAATCCAAAAGCACCGGCCTGTCCTAAAGTTGCTATATCATTTCCCATTTAAAGGTCTGCAGGTGGCCCCAGTAAGGAAAACTACTGACCCTTGAAACTCAATCACATGTCCCTTAGTGAACTTTAACATTACTTCAGACAGTACATTGTTTTGGCATAATGTCAATACATGCATATTTTCGCGATTTTTTTAACATAGTATATCATACATTGCAAATTGATAGACACACAATTTCCACAAAATGTTCATTCATTTTATAGATTACTCAGTGTTTGAAGACGTACAGTTGGCTACCTTTCAAACCCAATAACCAACATGAAGTAGTTGTCACCTGCATTGTTCCTTGTTTTGTGTCTGTGTTCAATGCATGTCCCATCCTGTATTGATGTCATGCAGGCCACTCTTCAGTTCTGTGTCGTCAAACCCATCATGGCCGTCATCACCATCCTCCTGCAGGCCTTTGGCAAATATCATGATGGAGACTTTAAGTGAGCACAACCTTTCATTCCATTCCATTTCACCCATTCAACTTCCCTTCGCATGCTCGCATTACTCAGTGTGTGTTTTTGCTTTTTACATTTCACATGAAAGTATTAGTCATTGATATTTACAATACGAGTATTGAGTAATACATCAATTTGGATGGAAATTCAGAAAGTGAATGTACAAAGATCCCCACTAACACGTCTGTATTGATCCTGTTCCCCTCTGCAGTGTGAATGGAGGATACCTCTACATCACCATCATCTACAACATCTCTGTCAGCCTGGCCCTGTACGCTCTCTTCCTCTTCTTCTTCGCTACCAGTGACCTGCTGAGGCCTTATGAACCCGTGCTCAAATTCCTCACCATCAAATCTGTCATCTTCCTGTCCTTCTGGCAGGGTGCGTTGGTCCCTTTACTTACCTTGACTTAATATCAACAGGTTCAAACCCCAATGGGTTTGGAAAAGTCTACAAAATACATTGTAATTGATACATTAGACTGGAGTAGCACATGAAGGTGTTGTCTTTTGTTGTTTAGGTATGGTGCTGGCCATCCTGGAGCGCTGTGGGGTCATCCCTAACGCCCTGTTTATCGACGACCAGGAGGTGGGGGCCGGCACAGTGGCAGCAGGCTGGCAGAACTTCATCATCTGCATCGAGATGTTCTTCGCTGCTATCGCCCTGCGCTACGCCTTCACCTGCACCGTGTACCGGGAGAAGAAGAACGAACTTCCAGTGACACACGGTAACTGCACCTCTACACGTCCATAGAGAGGGGAGGTACAGTTGAAGTCGCTAGTTTTCATGCACTTAGGTTGGAGTCATTAAAACCCGTTTTTTCAACCACTCCACAAATGACTTGTTAACAAACTATAGTTTTGGCAAGTCGGTTAGGACATCTTATTTGTGCATGCCACAAGTAATTTTTCCAACAATTGTTTACAGACAGATTATTTCACTGTATCAAATCCAGTGGGTCAGGAGTTTACAAACACTATGTTGACTGTGCCTTTAAACAGCTTGGAAAATTCCAGAAAATTATGGAATGGCTTTAGAAGCTTCTGATAGGCTAATTGGCATAATTTGAGTCAATTGGAGGTGTACCTGTGGATGTATTTCAAGGCCTACCTTCAAACTCAGTGCCTCTTTGCATGACATCATGGGAAAATCAAAAGAAATCAGCCAAGACATCAGAAAAAAGATTGTAGACCTCCACAAGTCTGGTTCATCCTTGAGAGCAGTTTCCAAACGCCTGAAGGTACCACGTTCATATGTACAAGCAATAGTACGCAAGTATAAACACCATGGGACCACGCAGCCGTCCTACCGCTCAGCAAGGAGACGCATTCTTTCTCCTAGAGATGTACATACTTTGGTGCGAAAAGTGCAAATCAATCCCAGAACAACCGCAAAGGACCTTGTGAAGATGCTGGAGGAAATGGGTGCAAAAGTATTTATATCCACAGTAAAACGAGTCCTATATCGACATAACCTGAAAGGCCGCTCAGCAAGGAAGAAGCCACTGCTCCAAAACCGCCACAAAAAAGCCATACGGTTTGCAACTGCACATGGGGACAAAGATCGTACTTTTTGGAGAAATGTCCTCTGGTCTGATGAAACAAAAATGGAACTGTTTGGCCATAATGACCATCGTTATGTTTGGAGGAAAAAGGGGGAGGCTTGCAAGCCGAAGAACACAATCCCAACCGTGAAGCACGGGGGTGGCAGCATCATGTTGTGGGGGTGCTTTGCTGCAGGAGGGACTGCTGCACTTCACAAAATAGATGGCATCATGAGGAAGTCAAATTAAGTGGATATATTGAAGCAACATCTGAAGACATCAGTCAGGAAGTTAAAGCTTGGTCGCAAATGGGTCTTCCAAATGGACAATGACCCCAAGCATACTTCCAAAGTTATGGCTTAAGGACAACAAAGTCAAGGTATTGGCATGGCCATCACAAAGCCCTGACCTCTATCCAATAGAAATTTTGTTTGCAGAAGTGAAAAATGTGTGCGAGCAAGGAGGCCTACAAACCTGACTCAGTTACACCAGCTCTGTCAGGAGGAATGGGCCAAACTTATTGTGGGAAGCTTGTGGAAGGCTACCTGAAGCGTTTGACCCAAGTTAAACAATTTAAAGGCAATGCTACCAAATACTAATTGAGTGTATGTAAGCTTCTGACCCACTGGGAATGTGATGAAAGGAATAAAAGCTGAAATAAATCATTCTCTCAACTATTACTCTGACATTTCACATTCTTAAAATAAAGTGGTGATCCTAACTGACCTAAGACATGGAATTGTTACTAGGATTAAATATCAGGAATTGTGAAATACTGAGTTTTTAAATGTATTTGGCTAAGGTGTATGTAAACTTCAGACTTGAACTGTATCTGTTGGGAGCTGATGAAGTGGTCATTTGGAGGGCTGGGAATCGCCATATACGATGTTATCAACCTACTTGGGTACGGATACAATATGTATTGCAATTCTCACGATTCTGTATGTATTGTGATTCGATACTGTGATTTCTTTGCAATTCGATGTTCCAGACATATGGCTCACCATATGTCTGCTGCAGAATTTCCCTTAAGTGTTCAATTGGGTTGCGATATAGTGACCCCACACACTTTAAACCCTTTACGCTCCTTTGAGACCCCTTTTTCAAAGTCACCGAGCCATGGTAGACAAAATAATGAGATGTTAATTAATAACTTATCTCAGGAACCACACCTGTGTGGAAGCAACTGCTTTTAATATACTTTGTATCCCCCATTAACTCAAGTGTTTCCTTTATTTTGGAAGTTACCTGTGACAATGCAGTTTTCAGTCCCATTCCCTGGCTGTAAACATGGAATGGGAAACACATCAGAGAGAAATGGCCAGTGTGAACCAGGCAGGCTTGAGGTCAGCAGAGGAACGGTCTTCAGGGTGTTCATCATTACTCATGGCTCACAGGAAAGTTGCTAGCCCAGCACACTATAGAAAGAGCATTTCATAGCCTCGATATGCTTAATCGCAGGAACTAGCGGTACCACTCTGATGTCAATACCTTTCACGAGCAGAAGACAAATGGAGACTAAGGGAAAAGCCTTCTGCGGAGATATCAATCATCTCAGTTCGTTCCCTCCTGCAACAGCAATCCTGCTGAAGCCTTGGGCTATAGGAGACAGACCTGCAGAAAGAAACGGAATCGCTAAATGCTGATTAAGTGTGAAGTGTTTCCATGTCCATTTCATTTGACTGGTAAAAGTTTTCTCTTCATCTTGCCGAGTGATCAAAATGAATTGAGGATGTCTCCCATGTTTGGCGTTCATGCTCGTGCACAAAATGTATTATTCATTTGCTATATTTGATATTAATTTAACTAATGATAATGTAGCTGCAGAAAGTTAAGCAGCAAATTAGATTTTTATTGTGGTCTAAACTTGTAAATGAAATGCAGCTGAAGCCAAACTATTCACTGAGGAGTTTCCAAAAGTATGGTTTTGAAAGTAAATTTTCCCTCTCAAAGGGATGCATGGTGTTGGGGATACATTTCTTATATGCCCCACGGAGTTGTTCTTTCTTACCAAAGCATCAATTCAAAGGTCATAATTCAGTGATATAGTATGTGACTGGACTGCATAAACATTACCTGAACCAGAAGGATTCCCATTAAGACTAGTCTAGCCTTTTGATATAGCTGCTGAGGCGTTGGATGAGACATCCTGGTATTATAGGGTCAAGTATCAGCCTGGCCCACAGCTGGAGGAGCTCAGCCGGGGAAGTGACTGGGAAGGTAGACAGAGGAGAGGAAGCATCTTCCTCACTCCCACTGAATTGCTGCAGACTTCCTGTCATCTCTCTCTATGCTCTCATCCATCAACACTGATACTAGAGGAACACTAACAAGAGGTCCTCATGTGGTGGAACACTGGGCACAAGGACTGAGTACAACCAATGAATTTGCATTAGTGAGATTTGTATCAACTGTGGTTCTGGACTAGGGAGTTTTTCCTAATGAGTCTCTGTCAGCACCTTGTCTTCAAAAATGCATGAATTTAGTTTGCATAAGCGTAACTACTCTTGTATTTCTCATGTTGTATCTTGTTTTTTCTGTGGTTTGATATTCAGATCAAAGTTATGTCCTATAAACAAGTTAAATGACCATGTCAAAATGTGTCTTATGTTCTTCTAGACAACATCGCCCCCATGCAGAGCATCTCCAGTGGTCTGAAGGAGACGATGAACCCTGGGGACATGGTCCAGGATGCCATCCACAACTTCTCCCCAGCCTACCAGCAGTACACCCAGCAGTCCACCCAGGAGGTGGTACAGCCCAGCCAGAACAACGGCAAGGCAGGCACAGGTGGCAGCAGCAAGAGCTCCAAGAAATCTGACAAAGTCCTGCTGATTATCTCTGATGACGAATTCTAAGGAGCCGCCCACCACCACGAGGATCCATGTCTTTGTTTCCTCACCACACCCAGGACAACACTGGCACCGCATATCCCACTGTCAGACCTGGCGTCAGACCTGGCATCTGTCCGTGTGGTTAATTTTCATCTTCTTTCATTTCATTTTTTTAAGATGAACTCTTTACTTTAGTCCTGGTTTTAAAGTAACTGTCCAGTGTTTCCAGATTTCTATGAAATATGATCTATATATAATTAATTACAACATTTGGGAAAGTTTTCCTTCCAAAAATGTTTAAGTATGCAGTTTTTCTCTGTTGGAATGGTGTCAGCGTACCCCAACAATAGAATGGTGAGGTAAAAATATTAATGCGAGTAGATAGCTGAGGAGGATGACATCATCCTCTATGAGGAAATGGCAAGCATGTTTTAAGCGGTCTGTTTGAAATACAAGTTTGAGGTGAGGTTTCTGAAGTGTTTTTCTCCAATTGATGCTTTCACCACAACATTATTTGGGTACGAGTTAACAGATTATGAACTTTTAAAAGTGAGATTTTCACTGGACAGTTAATTTAATGACTAATTCCTGCCGGTACAATCAAGAAGGGAACAGAATGAAGATTTGAATAACCTTATGTGATGAGATGATATTTGTTTCTGCCTTGCTAGTCATGATACTATGGGAAAATAGACTGTCTGCTGAACCGTTTCAGACAAGGCAGGTAGTGATGCAATTTTTATTTAGGTAATTTCCCTGATCCTGATTCGGTCTCTATCGTAGCAGTGACTGAGCTCTTCTCTGGCCGCTGAAGTATGTACTCCGCTCTCTCTGATTTATGTGAGTTTCAAATAGGAGCTGATTAATGTACGACTTCAGGAGGGAACCCAGGAATCGTGCCCGTCATGGCTGGCTCTGACACTTCAAGGACCATCTCTTGCATTTGCGTGTTTGAAGTATTTGCTCAGCAGTCCTCTGTTGGGTCTCCCGACGAACTGAATTATTTTTTCAAAGACACAACTAACTTTGGAGTAGGAACTTCAAACTAGACTTTGTCGCTTTGAAATCCTTTGTATCTAACATGCCACAGACAAATTGGAGGATAAGGCCGACTCCCACCAACTTGGAGGGTTGCGGTATTCTCATGAATTTTTTCAGCATGGATTAGAGTGTATAATTCAGCAGAGCTCTACAATGTTAACCCTAAAAAAAAACATTTGCAGTATTGTAAATAGTTTGAGTAGAACCTTTATAGTTTCTGATGTTCCTGTTATTGGTCCTTTCAACTCACTGAAGATAACATTTGTACAGCAATTGTTTGATTGGTTTAAATGTTGAATTATGTAGTGTAATTTGGTCTCAATGTAATTTTTAAGACATGTCTGCTGTTATGTTTAGATTAATGACAAAGTTTGATAAATTGCTATATTGTATATAAGCTATGTAGTATTAACAATGTGTTTTCAGTGATTTCTGCAGATCAGTTTGATATTTCATGATATTTAAGTTGGTTTCATGTCATTAGAAAATATATAATATATTTTGTTTCTGTTTGTGGGAAATTGTGATAGAGGGACACCATCTACCCTATCATTTTGAACTGCATTTAAGTCAGGGAAATGAAGTGCAGTGTAATCACTTTTTCCATACCTTCATGTGCCAATTATTGCTGCCTTACTGGGAAAGCAGAAACAGATGTAGAGTTGGGTATAATGTGATCACTGAGATGTAGTGTAACTATAGTGTCTATTACTGAATCCTGGTTTATTTGGTTGCTTGTCACATTTTGCACTCATGTAAAATAAACGACTAAAGAGATGTTTCGGAACTTTGGCCACTGCGTATTTTTTTAAACCTCCCGTTTTGGGCTGGATGTGTCAATGTGTAGGTCATATATGCAAGAAAATGGAATGTCCGCAACTGGGGTCAATCTGACGAAGATCCAACTCTGATTGAAACTTTGTCTTGATTGTGCATCTGATTTAAATCGCCATGGGAGCATACCGGAGTTGCGCACATTCCTTTGTCTTTGATATGTTCTTCTGTCCTGCAAGTGATAAGTTGGATGTGCATATATATTTTTCTATAGTTTATATACAGTTGAAGTCGGAAGTTTACATACACTTATGTTGGAGTCATTAAAACTCGTTTTTCAACCACTCCACAAATTTCTTGTTAAACCTGTTGAGCACAGACGTTCCACTAGCGCCTCACCAATATCCAATGGTAGAGCGTGGCGCGAAATACAAATACCTTAAAAATGCTATAACTTCAATTTCTCAAACATATGACTATTTTACACCATTTGAAAGATAAGACTCTCGTTAATCCAACCACATTGTCCGATTTCAAAAAGGCTTTACAGCGAAAGCAAAACATTAGATTATGTCAGGCGAGTACCCAGCCAAAAATAATAACAGCCATTTTCAAAGCAAGCATATATATCACAAAAACCCAAACCACAGCTAAATGCAGCACTAACCTTTGATGATCTTCATCAGATGACACTCCTAGGACATTATGTTATACAATACATGCATGTTTTGTTCAATCAAGTTCATATTTATATCAAAAAACAGCTTTTTACATTAGCATGTGATGTTCAGAACTAGCATTCCCACCGAAAACTTCCGGTGAATTTACTAAATTACTCATGATAAACGTTCACAAAAAAACATAACAATTATTTTAAGAATTATAGATACAGAACTCCTTTTTGCAATCGCGGTGTCAGATTTTAAAATAGCTTTTCGGCGAAAGCACATTTTGCAATATTCTGAGTAGATAGCTCAGCCATCACAGGCTAGCTATTCAGACACCTGCCAACTTCGGGGCTCACTAAACTCAGAATTACTATTAGAAAAATTGGATTACCTTTGCTGTTCTTCGACAGAATGCACTCCCAGGACTTTTACTTCAACAACAAATGTTGTTTTAGTTCCAAATAATCCATAGTTATATTCAAATAGCTCCGTTTTGTTCGTGCGTTCAGGTCACTACACGAAGGGTGACACGCGAGCGCGTTTCGTGACAAAAGATTTCAAAATATTCCATTACCGTACTTCGAAGCATGTCAAACGCTGTTAAAAATCCATTTTTATTCTATTTTTCTCGTAAAATAGCGATAATATTCCAACCGGGCGACGTTGTATTCATTCAAAGACAGAAATAAAAAAATTGAGTAGTCTCGTGGACGCGCATCTCCAGTGTCACTGTTCCCAGGCTGACCACTAACAAATTATCCTGCTGTTCTTCACCCAGAGACAGCAGACACCCCATTACACTTTCTGGCGCCTTCTGAGAGCCAATGGAAGCCTTAGAAAATGTCACATTACAGCACAGATTTGTATTTTCGATAGAGACAGAAGGACAACAAATTGTCAGACAGGGCACTTCCTGTATGGAATCTTCTCAGGTTTTGGCCTGCCATATGAGTTCTGTTATAATCACAGACACCATTCAAACAGTTTTAGAAACTTTAGAGTGTTTTCTATCCAAATCTACTAATTATATGCATATTCTCGTTTCTGGGCAGGAGTAGTAACCAGATTAAATCGGGTATATTTTTTATCCGGCCGTGAAAATACTGCCCCCTATCCCAAACAGGTTAAGGACAACAAAGTCAAGGTATTGGAGTGGCCATCACAAAGCCCTGACCTCAATCCTATAGAAATGTTGTGGGCAGAACTGAAAAAGCATGTGCAAGCAAGGAGGCCTACAAACCTGACTCAGTTACACCAGCTCTGTCAGAAGGAATGGGCCAAAATTCACCCAACTTATTGTGGGGGCTTGTGGAAGGCTACCCAAAATGTTTGACCCAAGTTAAACAATTTAAAGGCAATGCTATCAAATACTAACTGAGTGTATGTAAACTTCTGACCCACTGGGAATGTGATGAAAGTTGAAAAAAGTTGAAATAAATAATTCTCTCTACTATTATTCAGACATTTCACATTCTTAAAACAAAGTGGTGATCCTAACTGACCTTTGACAGGGAATTTTTACTAGGATTAAATATCAGGAATTGTGAAAACCTGAGTTTAAATGTATTTGGCTAAGGTGTATGCAAACTTCTGACTTCAACTGTATGCACAATGTATACTTAACAAAAGTATAAACACAACATGTAACAATTTCAAAGATTTTACTGAGTTACAGTTCATATAAGGAAATCAGTTAATCGAAATAAACAATATTAGGCCCTAATCCATGGATTTCACATGACTGGGCAGGGGTGCAGCCATGGGGAGCCAGGCGAGGCCAATCAAAATTAGTTTTTCTCCCACGAAAGGGCTTAATTACAGACAGAAATACTCCTCAGCACCCCCACCCCCGGATGTGAAGGTCCTGGGCTGGCGTGGTTACACGTGGTTGTGAGGCCAGTTTGGCACACTGCCAAATTCTATAAAACGACAAGGGGGCAGCTTATGGTAAAGACATAAACATTACATTCTCTGGCAACAGCTATGGTGGACATTCCTGCAGTCAGCATGCCAATTGCACTCGCCCTCAAAACTACTTGAGACATCTGTGGCATTGTGTTGTGTGCAAAACAGCACATTTTAAAATGGCCTTTTATTGTCCCTAGCACAAGGTGCACCTGTGTAATGATCATGCTGTTTAATCAGCTTCTTGATATTATCCACACCTGTCAGGTGGATGGATTATCTTGGCAAAGGAGAAGTGCTCGCTAAAAGGGATGTAAACAAATGTGTGCACCAGATTTGAGAGAAATAAGCTTTTGGTGCATATGGAACATTTCTGGGATTGTTTATTTCAGCTCATGAAACATGGGACTAACACTTTACATGTTTCATTTATACAGTGCATTTGGAAATTATTCAGACCCCTTGACTTTTTCCACATTTTGTTACATTACAGCCTTATTTTAAAATGGATTAAATCGTTTCATTCTCCCATCAATCTACACACAATAGCCCATAATGAAAAAGCAAAAAACATTTTTTTTTATACAAAAAATATATATCACGTTTACATAAATATTCAGACCCTTTATTCAGTACTTTGTTGAAGCAACTTTTGAAGCGATTACAGCCTCGAGTATGATGCTACAAGCTTGGCACACCTGTATTTGGAGTGTTTCTCACATTCTTCTCTGCAGATCCTCTCAAGCTCTGTCAGGTTGGATGGAGAGCGTCGCTGCACAGCTATTTTCAGGTCTCTCCAGAGATGTTCAATCAGGTTCAAGTCCAGGATCTGGCTGGGCCACTCTAGGACATTCAGAGACTTGTCCCAAAGCCACTCTTGAATTGTCTTGGCTGTGTGCTTATGTAACAGTATAGCTTCCGTCCCTCTCCTCACCCCTACCTGGGCTCGAACCAGGGACCTTCTGCACACATCAACAACAGCCACCCTCGAAGCATTGCTCCACAAAAGCCGCGGGGGGGAACAACTGCTTCAAGGTCTCAGAGCGAGTGATGTCACCGATTGAAACACTATTAGCGTGCACCCCGCTAACTAGCTAGCCATTTCACATCGGTTACACTTAGGGTTGTTGTCCTGATGGAAGGAGAACCTTTGTCCCAGTCTGAGGTCCTGAGCGCTCGGGAGCAGATCCTTACTAGTATCTCAGTCCGTGCCACTGAAAAACATCCTCACAGCATGATGCTGCCACCACCATGCTTCACCGTAGGGATGGTGCCAGGTTTTCTCCAGACGTGACACTTGGCATTCATGCCAAAGAGTTCAATCTTAGTTTCATCAGACCAGAGAATCTTCTTTTTCATGGTCTGAGTCCTTTAGGTGACTTTTGGCAAACACCAAGCGGGCTGTCAGGTGCCTTTTACTGAGGAGTGGCTTCCATCTGGCCACTCTACCATAAAGGCCTGATTGGTGGAGTGCTGCAGAGATGGTTGTCCTTCTGGAAGGTTCTCCCATCTCCACAGATTAACTCTCAGGTTCTTGATCACCTCCCGGACTAAGGTCCTTCTCCCCCGATTGCTCAGTTTGGCCGGGTGGCCAGCTCTAGGAAGAGTCTTGGTGGTTCCCAACTTCTTCCATTTAAGAATGATGGAGGCCACTGTGTTCTTGGGGACCTTCAATGCTGTAGACACTTTTTGTTACCCTTCCCCAGATCTTTGCCTCACAATCCTGTTCCAACAATTCCTTCGACCTCATTCATGGCTTGGTTTTTGCTCTGACATGTGGGACCTTGAATAGACAGGTGTGTGGCTTTCCAAATCATATCTAATCAATTTAATTTACCACAGGTGGACTCCAATCAAGTTGTAGAAACATCTCAAGGATGATTAATAGAAACAGGATGCACCTGAGCTCAATTTCAAGTCTCATAGCAAAGGGTCTGAATACTCACGTAAATAATGTATTTCAGTTTTTTATTTTTAATACATTTGCAAACATTTCAAAATAACTTTTTTGCTTTGTCATTACTGGGTATTTTGTGTAGATTGATGCATTTTGTTTTTTTTAATCCATTTTAGAATAAAGCTTTAACGTAAAAAAAAAATGGAAAAGGGAAGAGGTCTGAATACTTTCCGAATGCACTGTTTTTGTTGAGTGTATGAGCCGAAAAACAAAGGTCATGTGGTTTGGTAAGAAGAATGACCCTCTCCCCACAGGTGTGATTACAACCTCTGAGGGTTTAGAGCTTGAGGTAGTCACCTCATACAAGTACTTGGGAGAATGGCTAGACGGTACACTGTCTTCTCTCAGCACCACACTGTAGACTAAAGGGTGATTTATCATTTAACCAATACATTTTTTTAATTTTTAATTTTATATCAGGAAATCTAAACTATAGCATGGTCCTTTGGGGGAAGGATTGTTGACATTTATTTGACATTTGTATCTGAAAGTGTAATTGAGAAATAATACGAACTCCATAAAGCAAATATTTGTGTCATATGAAGCTTTACTGCTTACTCTGAAATATGGGTAGTATTTAGATTTTTCTTACATTATTTTATTAATATTAAAAAATATAAAGATGAATATAGGAAACATGCTAATATTTCTATATATCGTTGAGCATAATATACTTCATGGGCATATCAATTTTCCAGAGTGGGATCTCTGCTAGTTTTAAAGTTATGGCCCTTTTTCTACAGAGAAATTGGTACAGTAGGCAATGTAACCAATCACAGCCTTGCTTTTACTTGTATTATTGCACATCCTGAAAATCACCAACAGAAGGTGACCATTTTTGTCAATTTTCACATTCACTCAGTTGGTAACGCTTACAACACTTACTGAAATTGAGCGAAACGTGTTGAATATTTGTAACCAGGATTTGACAGTGACTTCTACATTGGACACTTATATTATTGACATTTTCAGAAATTACAATGACAAAATTCAAAAAAAACAAAAATCCTATGTGTAGCACCTTTAAAGGAGGCCTGGGTAAGGCCAAATTGTTATTAATATGCCAACACTGATTCATTATTTCTCTATTATGCTTTGATACAAAAATCAATATTTGTCAACAATCCTTCCCACACAGGACCTTTCTATGGATTAAAGTTTGTGAAAATCCCCCAAACTCTGGGCCTTTTTTTGTCCTGGTTTCCTGAGGAATCACCCTATAGTGTTTGAAATCATTCAAGGAGTTAGACAAAAAAAAATGAGAATAAAAGCTTTATTTAAAAGTACAAAAACAGACACAGCAGACGTCTATTTACAGGAAAAATTTACCTCCTTGTTTTCAATCGAAAAAGAAACAAAGTATTTTATTTGTACAGGAGGGTATTTCATTAAACGCAAAAAGTAAATAAATGAATGTAAATAAAATAATTTAGATGTTGAAAATACAATTTACAGAAAATCAAATAAATATTGAAGTTCAAATAAAATACATACTAGTTAGCAGAGTAATGAAAGGTCAGTCACGCATGGTACGGTTTCTCTTCAAAATGCTGCCTCATTATTATTTTATTTACTCACCATCAGCTAGAAAGCGGTATAATAGAACTATCATCATGCCTCATTAACTACCACAAACTAGACAAATTAGCATCTAATCTAGTGTCGTTGTGCCTGTGCATTAAAACTTGAGATCCGATTCATTGTGAAAGTCCAAACGATAACTTTTTTTTATAGTTAACATACAATTGTGTGATAGAAAGTGGAAGATGAGTGAAAGCATAACATCCATTGTATTACAACTGTTTTTCTTTCACCCACCACCACCTTGTTTACTCATTTGAATGTTGACGTATACAAAGTACTAATTTGGAGCAGCATACTTTAGATGTCATGGAACTGTTTTACCAATTTATAAGTACATCTGCTGAACATAGGACATTTAACATGTATGTTCTGTGTGCGTTTATGGCAAATAGCTTGTAGGACTGACTGTCAGAGCAAATATAGGAAAGATGTGTAGGCCTACATAAAACATAGTGTAGATATAATCAGGTGAAAAATATACAATAATTTAACCACGGCAGCCTAAAAGGCGACATATAGCAAAACGTACAAGATAAACATTGAAAAGTGCCCACTTGGTTTTCTATCCAATTTCCTTACCGTTGCATTATAATGGCTCATATCAGAAAAGATGCAATCAACCATGG
The DNA here is from genome assembly GCF_901001165.1 of Salmo trutta. NCBI lineage: Eukaryota > Metazoa > Chordata > Actinopteri > Salmoniformes > Salmonidae > Salmo > Salmo trutta. The sequence continues at coordinate 49,803,992 of NC_042957.1, forward strand.
CAGAAAAACATTTTATCTACATTGCCCTCTAGTTACTAGCAGTTTCATTCATTACAGTGCCCTGTGCATATGAATTTGCCATCGTCAATGTTCAATCCAACTCTAGGAGCACAGTTCTTTATTTCTAGATTGAGGGTACTGAGGGATAACACAGCCACCTGCTGTGCAGGAAGAGCATAACTACTAGTGCTTCCATACTCCATCTTCAGCTGGCAGAGCTATGTGTAGATGTGTTTCAATCTTTAGTGAGTTTCAATACAACTTGGGAGGAAAATGCAGCTTGGGTTACATAGAAATTCATCTACTTTGTTGGACGTTTATTTTGACACAAAAGTATATGTTTTCCACTCAAATTTGAGTCAGACAGTATTGTGGCTTTGTTTAGAACAAAATTGAATGAAATTGAAAGCAATAACTAATGGATAAAAGTCATAAATTGATATGCAATTGGACTGCAAAAGTCTCCAAAACAATTTGATCAATAACAATGTGCTTATTCACAGCATTTATAAAGACTACCAGCAGAGGTCAGTGTAAAGCTCAGAAAAGGATGCTAAATAATTCAAGTGTTTTCACTTCAACTTTAATTTCATAACTTGCATTCTGCGGTATATTCTCCTCCAAATTGTAATACTTGTATCTGTTTCATAGCTGTCACAAAAGCATCAACTCAAACTTCAAAAGTCTTGGAGTTTAGCAATGTGATACAAACGTAACTTCCTTATAATAGCATGTGGGCATATGGCAATTAGCTACCAAAGTAAGTATTTTCTATCAAAATATACCCAATCCACCTACTCTAAAACAGTCATGACTGTAAACACAAACAGCCTAATTTGCAGAATAGCCGAGGGTAGTTTGCAAGTAATAATTATGAACTGACCTTCAAAGACAAATACAACTATAAAGTCAGCAGAATAGATTCCTTATGATTTAATTGATGCTATAGATAATAATTGAACTATCCTGCTGAGATAGGCCAGAAAATAGGAGACGATTACAAGATCACACCACTCCCAGGTATTTAATATCCCTATAATAAACCAACAATTATAGAAAAACACACATATATAAAAACATGGGAATTAAAGTGTAATAACAAATATACCAAATGAAAACACAACATGAGAATGATAAGAGCACAGCAATGGCCCTGCCTGAAATAGCAGAGGGCCATGCAGCAGCAAAGTCCCCCTTAGTGCTCTTTACAGCTAAGAAACAGGGGGAGAGGAAAAGTCATGTCCACTGGGGTAAGAGAAAACCTTGACAAGAGCCAACTCTAGACTTCACTCGTGACTAACTTTGATAAGTGCTGAAATGCAAAAACGATAGATTCTAGATAATTATCCAGAACTGACACTTATAGCCTTCAAAAAGCATACGCAACCTGTGCTTGTTTACGGGTAACATTTGAAGCCAACGTGCCATTGGATTTGGTCATGACACCATTCCTAGAGTTTTTTTTCTTGAGTTTTATGCCGGGATTCCTCTTACCCAAGAGTCTGTGTCGAAAGCATTTATGTTCAATGTCTACTGTTTCAGAGAGTTACCAACACCGGCAGCAGCACTTTCAGACGACCCAACAGTAGGAATGATTTCTAAGAGGACGGCGTTCTCGATGTAAAGTGACAGGAGGCAGTTGAGAGCTTCAATTTTCCTTCTCTTGCATTGAAACTAAAATAGAGGCTCTAGCTTAAGTCTGTAATATACAGGAATTCATTGAATTGCATTTCATTTGTCAAGGCAGCTCCCATTATTACTATATCCAATATGGATTACCTACCATGAAATATGGCATAGCATGGAGAGGGAAGTTCAGAGGCAAAAGATCATAGGTAAGTGCTTGTCTTAAAAACATGAAATAAATATGCCACCCGTGGCAATAGTTATAAACTGGCTGCAACTTTAGCAATTCTGGGATAGACCACAAACTATGATCAGCATCATACAATCTCCCATTGCTAAAGTAATACAAGAATGGACTGCGGTATTTCCCAAAAAGATGCTTCAGGTGTCCTATGATTTTAAATGTAAATTTGCAGCTATATAATTTTTAACATTTGCAAACCAAGTGATTTTGGTACTTTTACACCGTGATCTAACAGTTTCATAGTAAGTGCCGTTCAATGATCTGTCATTTGCCTAATTTGTGTTTTACTTGTACTGTAGATTTAGTTCCTCACAGCTGCAAGGAGGATAACCCATGAGTATGTTTGTATTCTTATATGTAGGCTATGCTATATACCTGCAAGTCTAATCTACAGTCTAAACCAGATAAAAGTTGTCCAATGTCAAAAGGGCCTGGTTCATCCAGCTAAACATGCTTGGTCAGTTATCAAATATACCTTTTTTTTTCTTTTTTTTTTACAGTTTTCAAGCTGCCTTTGAAATTGGAAATATAAAAGCTTAAAATATTGAACATACTGTATGAGTGACAAAAAAATGGAATATTACTGAGAGATCATTCAGAGATCAGTTTAAGGCAAAAGCTTCAATGCCTCAATTTTCATTGAGATAGTATATGCTTTCATATACAGAAGAAAGAAGGCTTTTAGGCTTAGATAAGCGTTTTTTTGTTTGTTATTTTAAATATTTATAATGTATTAATACTGTATTTATTACAATAATATATTACTTTATACTCTGTAAATGCAAGATACCACAGGCATCAGAGCTGTCTCAGACCAGTGCTGCCATCGCGGGGTATAATATCAAGTATCCACTCACACTGTAGTATGAGCTAATCTCTGTCATCAGTCAAGGAGAGAGGGTCAGAGGCCCAATGCCCTGCCGGTGCTGGGGAGGTTGTAGCACAGTGCACAGACAATGAAGATTATGTACAGTATGTGAGAGAAAGAGAAAGAGCGTAGAGAATGAATGCAGCATCATGTCATCATCACACAGAGCTAGTGGACACCCCACCCCCTTCCCTCAGTCTAATTACTGAGCTTCCTCTCAGCATGGGTCAGGTGCCATTGGTTTCAGGCTGGATCGGGTCGGAACCGGTAAGGACCAGGCAGGACGGGGAGACGAGAGCGCAGTCCTGTCAACACTAGGAGGGAGCTGAGAAGGAGGTTGGGCTGGAGTTGTGGTTGTTTGTAGACTTGATGATGGTGATGACGCTGGTGGTGGCCACCTTGCCTGGTGAGAGAGGCCCGCAGGTGACAGTCCGGGCAAAGCACTGCAGAGCCTCATACTTGGCGCGCAGGGCGTCCAGCTCCAGCCTCATGCTGGCGTTCTCCCGGGCCAGCTTGTCTACCTCGTGCTGCAGCTCCTGCTTCTGCCTCTCCAGCTCCTCCTTCTGGGTGACCCGCTTGATGCGGCAGCTGGCGGCGTAGCCGCGGTTCTTCAGGGTCCTCCGCCGCTGCTTCAGCCGCACCACGTCCTCCTTGGTCAGCCCGCGCAGGTGTGTGTTGAGCTCGCGCACCGACATGGCCACCAGCTCGTCATCACAGAGGGCCGGAGCATTCTCACCCACCTCCTTCTTAACCTGCAACAGAGACAACCGTTGATGAGATTCTGGACCTTTCCTGAACTCATCATTTACATTAAAGATAGTGTACGAATACAAATTTACCTTTAAAGTCTTGTTTGCTTTAAACTGAGTCGTCATACCCTGCATGCATAAACTGGCCAGAATCCCACAGATGTCACACTGCAAAACAAAGAAGGGAAAATTGTAATTGGAATAAAAAAATGTATATATATATTTGTATGCATAATGTAGTGTATTCATTGTGAAATTAAAGTGTCGGGTTTGAGTGTAGCCAAGTTCAGATACAGCCATCCTAAGAAGCCACTCCCCTTTCCCAAGAAATCTATTGAAGAGATCCCACAACAACATTCCTGAGTTAGTTACATCATCTGTAACCAGCTCAGTAGATTTTCTAGTAACAGAGACTGCCAGCAGAGGTCAGCATCACACTGAAAGATGATAATGAATACACAGACTGCTGGGCAAACCTGTTTACTTGCTGCTGTAGGGAGGGCCCTCACAATGTAGTTCACTAGACCGTAGCAAGACAGCAAGAATAGAAACAGGTCAGCTCTCACCACACAGCTTGTCTGAGCCCTCTGCTTAGAAACTGGGCATGGCCTATTTTGGTCAAAATTGTTTTTAGAAAAAGGCCTATCTGAACACTACAGTGAAATGCAAGCCTTTGAGACTGCCACCATGGCCAAAAAGAGAGAGAGAGAGAGAGAGAGACTGCTGTGTACCTGACTGTGAATAAAGGCCCACATTCTCCCAAGGCTCCATTTCAGCACCCTGACTTGCTCTCTAGGCAACAGCTGCCATGGAAACACCCTGAAAATGGGTTTGGGAGTATAGTCACATGGTCAGCCAAAGGGTAAACAAGTCTCATTCATAACCCTGTCATACACATGGTAGACATTACAAGGGCAGGTCAGTTTGAAGAACTTTAAGTGAGGATCACCAATAGTTTAGGGAGTGTGTACAATAACAGTCTCAAACTCTGAACATCGGCCCCTATTTTTAATTTCCCTCAGACCTAATGCATAGTCTCTTTTTAGATACAGTACTATTTAACCTAACATGGCCTACATTGACCCGTATGGGTCTCCTCTTTATAACACAGAACAAATGCCTACATCAACAGTAAAGCTACCCAACAAACACAAGCCTACATTTATGGTCATACTGAACTTCATACTGAAGTCATGTAGATATGTGGGAAATTCCTGAAGATCGTGTCACAGAGGAATAGTTTCCCTTACGGTCAGGGGTGTATTTTTGTAGTGAGACAATGTACTCTATTTGGTTTAGGACTTGTGTCTGCCTGTCTGGCTCGTATTACACTGGGCTTTCCTGAGCTGCTACATGCCCTTATTTAACGCTGCTGGATATATTTAGCTCACTGTGCTGCTGACGCAAAATTCTGCCAGCTAAACAATTTAGGTGAACATGTGATACCTCATTAAGAGGCCAAATATTCCATCCGGCGCTTTGAGCTGCACTTTCTCGAACAAGATACAACAACCCAAAGGGTGAGGTTTTAATGACTATTCCTTTAGGGAAGTTCATCTCATGCCCCTGGAAATAAATATAGATCGCTGATCACAGCAGTTTCTGACAGCTGTTGCTGGGTTGACCTTGTGTTGAAGAGCTGAAGTGGTTGCACTGTATCTTCAATAGAAATACTGTTCTTGCATCGAAAGTCTTAGTCAGAGGTCCTAAGTGGAAAGGGGCAGAATGCCAAATGATTGGTCTGATGATAATGGAAAGTTCACTGGCTTTGGCACTGAATCTGAACATATCACTTATAAGTTCTTAGTCAGCCATCTGTTTTGTCTTTTGTAAAACCACATCGGAGGTACAGCCTGTGCCTGGCCGCATGTTTCTGTAATGAAGGGATACATGAATGTAGAGAGGGGACACACACAATCCTAACTTGGAAAATGAACCAATAGATTCTTCTGTTTTGTGTGGATTTAAGAACCACATGAAAACTTGTTTGGTGAACCATCACGTCTGATACATGTTTTGGCCATCCCCTTTGAACCTCATTTGAAATTCACTTGGGTTTTCAACTTAACTATAGGAAAGAGAGTAGAGAAAGCATACACATTGCCTTATTTTGGCACATGTATGCATCTTTGAATCAAGCACTGCACGGCCAGCCAAAAATGTAAGACAACGTTCCAGCAAGTTGGCTGAAAGAGCCTGTTTTGAACTGTTGCATCAGGGGGGAGACCCTGGGTAATATTCCGTGAGACGCGAATATCATGAAATGGGATGGAAAAAGGCCTCCCTCTCCGTACACGGGGTGCTCAAGCTTTACAGCTGAGGCCACGTTGTTTCCTTCAAATTCCTTCTGCATGTGCTCCTCTCTGTTTTTGCAAATGGCACTAGGTCGAGCTCTTAAGGTCCCACTTTGCTGCTTTCCTTCTTCCAGAGGAAAAGAACAGTAATGTCCAAAGACCAAATCCCTGTTTTGATCATCTTTCAGGACGAGCAAGAGGTACATTTTACAATTCAGTACCGCTTTTGACTGTGCACATTTCACGGTCCTCCAGAAAACTATTTCCCTTTTCACCTTTTTGAGTGCTTCAGCTCGTGTCAGAGAAGACCTTAAAGTAAAGCCATAGAAGGTGGCTGAAGTGTGGATAACAGAACCACCTTTCTGACTGAGCACACACACAAACACAAAGGAAAGAGGCCCCAAGTTTCAATTGGGAGGATAAATGTATTCAGAATAGATCCTGTGTAATGCACCCATCTCTGAGAGGAGGGCTTAGTCTACTCAGATGTAAAGACGTCGCTGTAAAAATCTTACAAATGTCTGGAATTCAGATGCGTCTCATATTTAAGTCTAACAACAGCCAGAATGAATCAAGTGTTTATGACTAACAGGGATACAGAGTAGGACTATCCCTAATTTGCATCCTGTAGCACAAACTCCAAAAGGTTCTGGGACACTAAAGTCCATGAAGAATAAGAACACCTCCTCCCAGTTGCCCACTTCACTGAGGCTAGCAAACACCGTCACCACCAATAAATCCACGATAATTGAGAATTTCAATAAGTATTTTTCTACGGCTGGCCATGCTTTGCACCTGGCTACCCTTACCCCAGTCAACAGCCCTGCACCCCCCACAGCAACTTGCCCAAAGCTCCCCCATTTCTCCTTCACCCAAATCCAGATAGCTGATGTTCTGAAAGTTGCAAAATCTGGACCCCTACAAATCAGCTGGGCTAGACAATCTGGACCATCTCTTTCTAAAATTATCCGCCGCAATTGTTGCAACCCCTATTACTAGCCTGTTCAACCTCTCTTTCGTATCGTCTGAGATCCACAAATATTGGAAAGCTGCCGCGGTCATCCCCCTCTTCAAAAGGGGGAAACACTCTAGACCCAAACAGTTACAGACCTATATCTATCCCACCCTGCCTTTCTAAGGTCTTTGAAAGCCAAGTTAACAAACAGATCACAGATCATTTCGAATCCCAATCTGGGAATCCCGAATCTCCGCTATGCAATCTGGTTTCCGAGCTGGTCATGGGTGCACTTTGGCCACACTCAAGGTCCTAAATGAAATCATAACCGCCATCGATAAAAGACAATACTGTGCAGCCGTATTCGTCGACCTGGCCAAGGCTTTCGACTATCAATCACCACATTCTTATCGGCAGACTCAACAGCATTGGTTTCTCAAATGACTGCCTCGCCTGGTTCACCGACTACTTCTCAGACAGAGTTCAGTGTGTCAAAATCACAGGGCCTGTTGTCCGGACCTCTGACAGTCTATGGGGGTGCCACAGGTTTCAATTCTCGGGCCAACTCTTTTCTCTGTATACATCAATGATGTCGCTCTTGCTGCTGGTGATTCTCTGATCCACCTCTACGCAGACGACACCATTCTGTATACTTCTGGCCCTTCTTTGGACACTGTGTTAACTAACCTCCAGACGAGCTTCAATGCCATACAACTCTCCTTCCGTGGCCTCCAACTGCTCTTAAATGCAAGTAAAACTAAATGCATGCTCTTCAACCGATCGCTGCCCGCACCTGCCCGCCCGTCCAGCATCACTACTCTGGACGGTTCGGGATTAGAATATGTGGACAATTACAAATACCTAGGTGTCTGGTTAGACTGTAAACTCTCCTTCCAGACTCACATTAAGCATCTCCAATCCAAAATTAAATCTAGAATCGGCTTCCTATTTTGCAACAAAGCATCCTTCACTCATGCTGCCAAACATACCCTCGTAAAACTGACTATCCTACCGATCCTTGACTTCGGCTATGTCATTTACAAAATAGCCTCCAACATTCTACTCAGCAAATTGGATGCAGTCTATCACAGTGCCGTCCGTTTTGTCACCAAAGCCCCATATACTACCCACCACTGCGACCTGTATGCTCTCGTTGGCTGGCCCTCGCTTCATATTCGTCACCAAACCCACTGGCTCCAGGTCATCTATAAGTCTCTGCTAGGTAAAGCCCCGCCATATCTCAGCTCACTGGTCACCATAGTAGCATGCGCTCCAGCAGGTATATTTCACTGGTCTCCCCCTAAACCTATTCCTCTTTTGGCTGCCTTTCCTTCCAGTTCTCTGCTGCCAATGACTGGAAAAAAATTGCAAAAATCCCTGAAGCTGGAGACTCATATCTCCCTCACTAACTTTAAACATCAGCTGTCAGAGCAACACAGAGCATTGTACCTGTACATAGACCATCTGTAAATAGCCCATCCAACTACCTCATCCCCATGTTATTTTTTTTTGCTCCTTTGAACCCCAGTATCTCTACTTGCACATTCATCTTCTGCACATCTATCACTCCAGTTTTTAATTGCTAAATTGTAATTACTTCGCCACTACGGCCTATTTATTGCCTTACCTCCCTAATCTTACCTCATTTGCACACACTGTATATAGATTTTTTTCTATTGCGTTATTGACTGTACGTTTGTTTATTCCATGTGTAACACTGTTGTTGTTTGTGTCGCACTGCTTTGCTTTATCTTGGCCAGGTCGCAGTTGTAAATGAGAACTTGTTCTCAACTGGCCTACATGATTAAATAAAAGGTCAAATTAAAAAATAAAATAAAAATAAATAACTTAGTTAGACAACACTTAAGTTTCCATGATGAGAGAGGGAGCATTTACACACAAGGTGGTGGCTAAACAGATGGAAAATATAAACCATTTTCTGGCCACAGGAAAAGCCTGATGATTTCAGTACCATATTTCATCAGCTCACGTAGTCCAGATCATGAGGAAATGACTCATCGTATCAAAGCACACAAGTCCAACTGACAACATTACTGTAGGCCCACTGCTAATAAACACTGTTCTCTGCCCAATTGAACTCTGTTGGAAAAAGTGAACATAACCTTTGTCATAGTTTGTTGTTTAGTCATTCAGTGTAATTGACATTAATGACTTACTCAAAGCTTGAGCCAAGAACTAGGGCTATAGCTTTGCTAAAATACTCTAGAATGAGTTTTACTAAGGTGCATATTAAAATCAGCACCACAGTATCAGCCCAGGCAGTAACCATTAATAATGGACGAATAACTGCCTTTTAAGCACTGATCGTGACCTGGCTAGAAAAACAAACCAATAAGCTGCAGGCCTGTTATGGTATTAGTCCAGAGACAATGTGTGAAATGTGACTCCGTTTCGTTTTTGTCATTCAGACATCAGCTCAAATTCAAATCTGTGTGCTTGGTTTATGACAGGTACTGTTCTGGGGCCTGACGTTTCGCTAAAATAAACAGCACATCAAAGTGCTGAGTGCTCAGGTCCTAGTGATAGATGAAGTGTTGGCTTGTCTTGGCTGCTTGTTTTCCTTCTCTTTTCGATTAGTTTTGGAGTTTGGGTTTGGTGGAAAACAGACACGCTACGTTCCTCTGAGAGAGCAGAGCGAGCTTGATGGAGCTCCCTTCTGTTCAGAATGTCTCCTCTGTTTTCTCAGGGAGTTGGGGAGGAGAAAGCCTTCCTCCAGACTATGCTGTGGTGGTGTACTCTGCTCTGCACTCCAGCGCAGCACATTTGGAGAGATGTTATGTAAAGGAAATGGAGAGCATAGCCGAGCCATGAGTCATGCTGTTTACTGGTAAGAACTAGGACGAGCGGCAGGGAATCACACCCTCCCAAACTGACGTTTCCTGGAAATTAACGTTGTTTCTCAGGGCAGAAGGAAAAGTACAGGAAACGGCTGGCATAACCGCCGGAACTTTTTTACGGAAAAGGGAGGAGGTAGATATCTGAGCGAAGCGACTTTCCAGCTGGGGACATAGGAATTCAAAAGAATGTCAAGTACGCACACAGCAAGGACAAATCTGTCCAGTTATTACCTAACTAAAGGCATTCCATAGTACACATTGAATAACAATGAAGATCAATGAGAAAACAAATGACCATTACATTTTCCAACTTCAAATAACAAAGGAGTTCAGTACTTGTTAACACAAGAGACTTGAGATTACATCAGCAGGAGAAAAACGACAGTCATTAATCCAATCCCGGCTCTCCATTAAGTTGTTAATATTCTTATTTCAGTCTGAGTACCCAAGTTCTCAGATGTAAAAGTGAGAAAGTTCAGGACATTTCTCCTTGTTTACTGTATACCACCTAATACCATAATTACAAAAACAAGGCACTTTACTCGAGACTATCCCTCCACACCCCAGACCACAGTGTGGCGAGAGCATTGGTCTGAGATCCAGGAAGTCATCCAGGAATGGGCTGGGTGCAGATCCTGGTGGTTGGTACAACACAGGCACCTAAGGGGCCCTTGTTGAGAGATGCCAGTGTATATCTCTCCATGCTTCAGTGAAAACTTGTTAATGGGACTGTTAATCTGTACATGTAATACAGTACTGTAAATATTTGTCATCTGTCATAGCTGTGTAATTCTTATGACACGGTCTTTGCCTCTAGAAATAAATTATTAGAACACATAGTAAGGAAATGAAGTTACACATTTCACAGTTAAAAAGGAAGTTTACACACAAAAATATCTGACTTGGGTTTCCTTTTGAGTCATACCTTTTCACTAACCACAGACATTTCACAATACACTGCAAAACCCACAATGAGTACAGGGGGTGGAAGAGAACCCGCAGAACACTCAATACTATGAAAACTGTGGCCATCATTAACCATTATGAGTATGTATACATCATATTGTCATGCTGAAATATTGGGTAGGGAAGTGAGAGAGCAGAAGATGATGATAAACCCTCTCTCTCCTCCAGACATCACATTGGGAACCAAGCCACATGTTAACCTCATGACAGTGCATGGATATGATGCACTTGGTGTGGGAGCTCACCACCACCACATATACCTCATTAACAGTGACTCAGGACATTGGCAGCCTCTTAGACAAGGTTTCAAGGCCCTCATACAGTATGGAAAGTTTTGGATGAGAAAGGACTCCTCTCATATTTTCCATATAAATCACAATGACAGTAAAGTGTCCAAGAATATGATCCCAGTCTGGAGACATGCAGTCAGCACCAAAATATGAAATTGCTAAGGATTTCTCATTGTTTATTCTATAAAGCTGGGCATCGGGACAGAGGCAGAGACAAAAGTCAGCGTAGCAGACCCGTAGATTCAATTTCATATTGGCCTGTGACACTGCGGCTTCCAAAAGAGATTCTGCTGAACCAGGGCCGACTATGGCACTCTCTCCACTCTCTACTGTCAAACCAGGGTATAGGATAAAGAACGAAATCACTGATACAGCACTAACAATTTGTCTTTGGGAATGTCTACAGTAGTATTCAATAGGACACGGCACCACACTAGACACTAGCCTTCAGAAAGTATTCATACCCCTTGACTTAGTCCACAAATATTGCTGTCTTACAGCCTGAATTCAAAATGAATTAGATTTTTCTCAACCATTTACACACAATAGCCCACAATGGCAAAGTGAAAACGTGTTTTTAGACATTTTTGCTAATTAATTGAAAATCAAATACAGAAATATCTCATATACATACAGTACCAGTCAAAAGTTGGGACACACCTACTCATTCAAGGGTTTTTCTTCCTTGAATGAGTAGGTGTGTCCCAACTTTTGACTGGTACTGTAAGTATTCACACCCCTGACTAAATACTTTGTCAAATCACCTTAGGCAGCGATTACAGCTGTGTCTTTCTGGGTAAGTCTCTAAAGCCTTGTTCGCACGGCAGGCTTTAATGCTCAAATCAGTTGTGTTCAGACAGCAGTCATTTGCTGACATGGCTATGCTTGTTGTCATACTCCCGACAGGTGTGTGCATGGGGGTGTAGGCTGATTGATGGTGGCGCTCGTGCTTCCCATCACTCTGAAGTTATGTAGTAAGCTAAGGTGACAATGCCTGCCATGGATATTTCCCAGTTGCTTGAATGTTAAAAATCATTGTAAGAACACTTAAATCCTCAAAGGATAGGATGACCCATCTTTCAAAATAAGTCATTTTTTGCTAGCCAAGGCAGTCAACTAGCTAGCTAGGTAGCTGTTTAGCTATCTAGCACATTCACTAATTTGTTTGTAAACAATTAACAAGCTAATTAGCTACCACGTGTTCTTGTCAAACTGTCAACAGAGTAGCTCGCAAGCAACATGATATGACCATTCAGACAAGTCACATGGCCACGAATCAGATTTGTATCCGACTTCAAACCACCTACGAAGGTGGCTTGAAATATCCGACTCCATGTGGCGTTCAGACTGCAGGAAAAATAACAGATTTGAATCAGATATGCAAATAAATAGGATTTGAGACTTCAAACTGCCAATGTGAACACGGCTTAAGAGCTTTCCACACCGGAATTGTGCAACATTTCCCTATTATTCTTTTCAAAATGCTTCAAGCTCTGGCAAATTGCTAGATAACCATTTTCAGTTCTTGCCATAGACTTTCAAGTAGATTCAAGTAAAATTGTAACTCTGCTACTCAGGAACATTCACCGTCTTCTTGGTAAGCAACTCCAGTGTAGATTTGGCCCTGTGTTTTAGCAGCGTTAAGAAGGACATCTATCTTTGTAGTGACTGGGTGTATTGATACACCATCAAACGTGTATTTAATAACTTCACTATGCTCAAAGTTATTTTCAACATCAACTTTTTATTTTTTTGCCCATCTACAAATAGGTGCTCTACAAATTGCAAAACCTCCCTGGTCTTGTATGTGTGGGGTGCAGTGATTAAGTAGTCATTCAAAAATCATGTTAAACACTATAGAGTACCACAGCATGAGTCATAATAGCCATAAAGGCTAGCGGTCAAACAGGGAAATGGTTCCAATCCTTTTTTCACCATACATTTTTCCCCATAGGGGATTTTAGAAACACTTAAAATAAGGGCTGTGTTTCATTTAGGCTTACCCTGGCATGACATTTTGATAACCGTGTAAATCTCTAGGACATGAAATGCTAATTCCAATCTCAGCATGACAATGCCCCTGTGCACAAAGTGAGGGCCATACAGAAATGGTTTGTTGAGATCGGTGTGGCCTGCACAGAGCCCTGACCTCAACCCCATCGAACACCTTTGGGATGTTGAACACTGACTGCGAGCCAGGCCTCATCGCCCAACATCAGTGCCCAACCTCACTAATGCTCTTGTGGCTGAATGGAAGCAAACCTTCCCATTTTACATTTTAGTCATTTAGCAGATGCTCTTATCCAGAGCGACTTACAGTTGCATACATTTAATTTCATGCATTTTCGTACTAGCCCCCCGTGGGAATCGAACCCACAACCCTGGCGTTGCGCACACCATGCTGGCGTTGCAAACACCATGCTCTACCAACTGAGCCACAGGGAGTGGAGACGGTTATAGCACCAAAAGGGGGACCAACTCCATATTAATGCCCACAATTTTGGAATGAGATGTTCTTAAAGCAAATGTCCACAAACTTTTGGTCATGTAGTGTATTTAGGCATGCCATAACAAGACATTTCAGATTTTCATTTTTACTTAACTTGTAAACATAAAAAAAACTAATTCCAATGTACCCCTTTTACCAAAGAGTACCATCTGTCTACCAAAATATACTATTGCTTACCTTAGCAGCGCAAACATAATTCCACTTTGGCATTAAGGGGCATTGTGTTTAATTTAATTCATTTTAAATTCAGGCTGTAACAACAAAATATGGAAAAAGTCAAAGGTGTGAATACTTTCTGAAGGCACTGTATATTGCAGATTATATATAATAAACTGAACATAAACCTAACTTCTACAGTATATACTACATTTAAGGAAAATAAACTGCCATATTTGCTGATAATTACAGTAGCCCACACACTTAAGGGCCTTGATATAGTAAAACAAGCAAATCGTAGAATTACACATGTCTGAATCAGGGGCAACGTTTTATAACTCGGCTCCGTCTTCATTATTTTTATCCGCTTTACTATCCTCCTGGTGGTCTATCCCCACACCGTGCACTTTGACTCAGAATTCTAAAACCCAAACCACGTGTTGTTTCCTTCAGTCGTAAATATAGATGTGGGCAACGATATGGATACAGTAATAGATCTCTGAAAATATTACACATTTTCAAGTTATTAAGAGGCAGAAGTAAAACATTACCCTTCAAAATATTACGATGGGTAAATAGATGGAATAAAAAATAAAAAATATTCAGAAAAACACGATTTGTTAAATTGGTGAAAAAAGTTCCTTTCTGGCGTTACGCTACTCCAACACGTGTCCATATATCGCAGAACAATATTTGCAAATAACCATAAAAGTTTGCAAACTGTTTCAAATTGTTAAGATGGGCCTAAATAAAATTACCAAGTACGTTGATAACATGTAAATTAAATGTTTGGTTAAACCAGATCTTACTTGTTGATACATGCGTAAAATCGAATCTGTCACCGTGATAGCATCAGCAATTTTAGAGAGGAATGTCAAAACATCTCCCAGAAAAGCGCTCGTACCCTCACCTTATGAAAGCGGATATTCTCCGTCTGGAAAGCGTAAAGCTTGTGAAGTTTCCGTCCTATACGGGTTGAAGTTACTTGTCGCAATTCTGAAAGGCGTCCAGCAGTCGAACCGAAATGTATCCCCGTACTAAATTAACTACAAAACAACAACAATGTATCAACATTCCACTCCGTGCTTCCGCAAGCATTCTCGTCACCAATTCCTCGTGACCGCCCCCTCCATTCATGAAAATAACTTTCTGCTGACGTGAACGAGGCGGGAAACTAGGCGAAGCTAGAAATAGACGCAGCTTGCGAATACTTTAGGGAAAATTAGCGAGATAATGTGTAGATTAAATCATTATTATACTAATGATGGCTATCCAACTATAAATAGGCTGTTAATACTTCCCAAACAATGTCAGCACATGTTTTAGCTTTTTATAGGCCGATTCAATAATTCCATGCGCACCTGATTGCACAATGTTTGTTTTTATGGTGACAAAATAACTATTAGAGAATCCCTATCCCACATACCTTCCCATAATTTTACATTACAGAATTATCATTTTTTGAGGTAATCTGACCCTAAAGTTACTGCCTCACTGGTTAATAGAAGAAACAGCGCCATCTGTCTTTACCAATGTCCTGTCCTCTCAACCTTTCCTTTGAGTTTTGGATTAATTATAGGCTGCATACTGTTGAAGGCTCTGAGCCCAACTATAAACTTGCTTATTCCGCCTTCTTACTAACCACTTACATTACTGCCCCAAGACCATTCTCATGCATGACAATATATAGTCTGAGAAGGGTGACAGACATTCTCTTAGGTGAAATGCTTTAGAAAAAAAACATGACACATCTCCAAAAATAAACTAGTAGTATCCATCCAACTAAGGACTCCCACAACGTGCAGTTGTTCTTGTTGTAAGTCTACAAGAACAAGTCCGGTCATACGCTGCATTTTTTATTTAAACAGACAGATCAAATATTCTTCCAAAAACGATTTACTAATTTTAATACTGCATGTTTAAAATGTGTATGTACATGATACACATTAACAGCCTAACTCTAGGGCTCATCTCATTGAACATCCTCAAACTGAGCACAGAGGTTGATAAGCAATGCTGACACGCCTTAAGGCTGTGGACTATTTGGCTTCAACAGTATTCACCTGCCACATCAATTTAGATGCACCAATAGAACCATTGAAACAATGAACACGGGCATTCCAATTCTGGTCGTTTGGCAAAAGATCCGATCTGATTAGTCAAAAGACCATTTAGTGGCAAAAGATCTGAATTGGGCTGCCTGTGTAAACGCAACCATAGACTGCGCTGCAGAGGTTTGAGAATGGAAAAGGTCAAATTTATATGGAAGGGTTGTAAATTACTAAATTATATTCATATAATAATCAACTTGCCCCTTACAATATGCATTAATACATTGGTTCAAATCAGGATGTCTTTAGTGAGGACCTCTCCATTACACTGGAAATAATAAGAAAAAAGATTCCCACAAATTTCCTCGCAAAGGAACTGACTAACTCCCATGGAGTTCACCCACTGTAGCTGGGCCTAGAGCCAGGAGGTTGGTGTATGGTTGTATTTCTGTGGATGACCATTGCCATGGGTGATTCAACACATGAGTGTTTTCCTCAGTAGAGGCATATGGACTAAATTGTACATTGATGTGCTGGGATCAGTACATTTAAAGTTGATAGCAAATGCAGCTTATGAGATGAGTATTTACTCAAGTTTCTGTTATGGGTGGTTCTCATTCTAAAGCAATGCCCAAACCTGCTTTATTAGAGCACATCTTGTCAACAGAATTAACATCAGGTTATGTTCGCAATAGTTTATATGCGTCTGTAATCCCCCCCTGAGCATTCTTGTAATTAAAAATATAATTGAATGTGCACTGTGGCATGGGATTGTTTGGCTTGGTGTATAGTTGGGCTGTCGGCAATTCATTATTTTATTGATCATGTGGTCGATTTATTAGAAAAATGTGTCACCCATGTTCCACTCCAGCAGTGTCGAAGCCTTTACCTGAGGCAGGACTTGTCTGTTCATGTCTTTGTTTTGACTAAATCAATATTACACAGTAGTGTACTGGGACATGAAACAATAAAGATCAGAGGAGGTGTTATCTTTTATGCCCACGATATCCCACCGATGATGCTGAGCTCGGATAAAATTATCTGAGACAAAGAGCCCCCCGACTGTTTACAGAAGTTTGGAAAATAAACCTCCAGTACCCCAACAGACTGTTGATGATTAACATATAAATGATGACTTCACTAACTTCTTCAGTCTAGTTATTAGCAGGGTTGGGGAGTAACTGTTTACATGTAAACAGATTACAACAAAAAAAAACAAATCAGTTACATTACCAGCAATTTTTTTTTTTTAAAACTAGATGATTACTTCTTGAATTACTTTTATTTTCAGAAAGGATGTTTTCTCACTGACATTCAATTCCTCTTTGTAGTCTTCTAATGCCTCTTAAAGAGAAAGTAATCCAAACATAACTGGAAGTCATCGGATTAGGTTACTGAGTTTGGGTAATACAAAAATGAAGTTACTGACTACAATTCTGGACAGATAACTCGTAACTAACAGATTACATTTAGAAAGTAACCTACTCAACCCTGGGTACTAAGCAAAACAAATTAAAAGGTTTGCAATTAACACAGCAATATGACCACCACATTGACTTTAGCTTCCTGAGGTGCATACAAAATGGGAGATTCTGTTTTGGGTGGATTTCTCCTTAAAAACATTGACTCATAGTTGCCCGTGAGTTGTTTCTGAAGAAACAGAATACTCACAAATTGTTTTTGCAGGTTTGTGGACTTCCCATGTGACACAGGATTTATATTTGGAACATGACTAAGCATTCCACTGATTTATCCAAAATATGGTTAATATGAAAAACACTTTATGTAACACACTGTCAGGTTACAGGGCTATGGAAACATGTGGTGAAGCAGTTTCAGTTTGTCTTAGTAGTCTGTTATGAAAGACTGGTATTCAGCAATATTGTCTCTGAATAAGATGTAGGCTAGTTTGTTGCTATTAGAGAAAGTGTCAAACATGTCTGATGTAATAGCATGGAGAATACTGTAACAGTGTCGAAAGTAGGATAAATGGCTCATCTTATGTTTTGGGAATAGTACGGCGGCTATGTTATGCACTGTAATGATGTCATCAGATAAATGGAATGTGTATCATCAAAGGAGAGCACAGTTGACATGCTGTTTTCATAAGCAGTAACTGTAACCAAATACAAGAACTAAAGCATTTTCACTAACAAGGCTAGATTACAAGCACTTTTTTTGTTTGTTTTTCAATGTGTGCTTTACAGTGTGTGTTTTGTGGTGTGCCTTTCTGGGTGACAGTACTGTTTTCTTATGTCTGGCGCGATGCAGTAATGTATGTTTCCATGCCTGACATCATTGTGAGGATTATTGGAAACCTTATTCCTTTTCCAAAGCTTTTAGGCAAATAGTGCCACCCATAACAACACCCACTACCAGATATCATTACACTTGGCCTAGGCCTACTTGTGAAACTGGAGAAATTACATTATAGGATAAATACAATTACAATGGGAACATTAGTCATACATTATTTTAATGAAAAATATTTAAATACATTTTTATTAATAACAAAATGCAGATGTTTCTATACTTAATAGCCTATAGCCTAATCTTCATTTAGTTTGTGATCTGCACAGCACGAGCACATTTTTTATGTTCTTCAACGCTCACCCTTTCACGGGCGGGACTTCCGTTCGAGACGCGGGAACTTCCGTTCGGGAAAACAATATGGAAGTGAGAACGAATCTGTTTCTTTTTGATATTCAATAGTTTTCAATTGCAACAGTCAGTCATAAGTTCCATGCATATTGGAAACGAACAAACACTTAGTTGTTAATCTAACTAGCTTTTTGCCGATGTAATTGCTTGTAGCTAGCTACTAGCTAGATCACATACCGGTAAACGTAGGTAGCCGCTTTTTATAATGCTTCACAATAACATTAGATAGCTAGCTAGTAGCTACTACTTAGCCCTGTCAGTTTGACAAATGCCAAAGGTTTTTAAGCACTTTTCGAGGATAAATCCGTTATCTTGATGTGAAAATGCTTTACAAATAGGCAGCCTCGATGTTGAGATGAGAATTATTTACCGACCAGTTTCCAGGTAGCTATGCTAACTAGCTATCTGTGTGTCTGATGTTGAAATCACTGCACCCACACAGTACATGATCTGGCAGTGAGTGTACATGATGAATCGTCCCAAGCCTACAACGATTAGGCGGCCTAGTGCTGCGAAACCCTCCGGTATGTACAGTATCTAGCTATGTGTACCCACTTTATCTAACTTTTGTCAAACATACAATACTATTACAATACTAAGTCTTTCTCTTCAAAATGTTGCCAATAGGTCACCCTCCTCCTGGAGATTTCATAGCACTGGGCTCAAAGTGTGGCGGAGAGTCCAAAGCACCTGCAGTTCTCCTTAAGCCAGCGTCCACCTTACCCGCTGACCGTAAACGAGAGACTTCCTCGTCACTTCCATCCTCCTCTGGCCTGTCCGGCCTCGTGAAGCGCCCCAAGATCTCCTCTACCCCTCCTGTCAGTGCCCTAGGACGACTGGCTGATGTGGCAGCAGTGGACAAAAGGGCTATATCGCCTTCGATCAAGGAGCCCTCAGTGGTGCCCATAGAAGGTAGGAAACAGTATCAATTCAAATATTTTTTCAGAGGAATAGGTAGTGGTGAATCCTGATTCTGTGATGTGCTGTGACTGCATATTACTAATACAATGGTTCTCGTGCAGTCCCCCCAGCAGTGCTCCTGGATGAGATTGAGAATGCAGAGCAGGATGGAAATGATGATCGCATTGAAGGGGTGCTCTGTGGAGCTGTCAAACAGCTGAAGATGAACCGGGCCAAACCTGACATAACACTATACCTCAGCCTCATGTTCCTGGCCAAGATTAAGCCCAATCTCTTTGCCACTGAAGGCATTATTGAGGTGAGATTTGAAACGCAACATTTTACAATCAGTTCCATACAATTGTTATACAGATTGGTTCATTACTTTTTCTATCTGTGCGTGGACAGGCCTTGTGCAGTCTCCTTCGCCGGGATGCCTCCATCAACTTCAAAGCAAAGGGCAACAGTCTGGTGTCTGTGCTAGCCTGCAACCTGCTGATGGCAGCCTATGAGGAGGATGAGAACTGGCCAGAGATCTTTGTCAAAGTGAGAACCACTCATCATTCCGGTTGGATTTCTGTTTTTATTCTAGCTGCATTGTTACCACTGTTGTGCGCTCTTTAACACGTTCATGTTCTTTTCAGGTGTACATTGAGGACTCTTTGGGGGAGCGAATTTGGGTAGACAGTTCCCATTGTAAGAATTTTGTGGACAATATCCAGACTGCCTTCAGTACCAAAATGCCCCCAAAGAGTATGCTGCTGCAGTTGCAGACTGACACTGGCCGCTCCGGTGGAGATATCAGTGCAGGTATAGTACTGTATGTATGTACCTACCGGTTTGTTCAGGTGTGAATCCAGGGACATTGGATTTGACTCTTAATCATTACTACGTCATTTAACATTTGGCGGTAGCCTAGCGGTTAAGAGCGTTGGGACAGTAACCGAAAGGTTGCTGGTTCGAATCCCCAAGCCGACTAGGTGAAAAGTCTGTCTGTGCCCTTGAGCAAGGCACTTAACCTTAATTGCTCTTCTGAGTCGCTCTGGTTATGAGCGTCTGCTAAATGACTAAAATGTCAACTTTCCAGGGAGCAGTCCTCACCCCTCCACCCCAGATGAGGATGACAGCCAGACCGAATTGCTGATTGCTGAGGAGAAACTTAGCCCTGAAGATGATGGACAAGTTATGCCAAGGTATTTAGGCATAGGTTACTACATATACAGTAGCAGTAATATATCGATTGCCTGTCTGTATTGTCTGTCTGCTTCTACTTAGACCGATCAGTTTATTGGACAGTTTGTGTTCATTCACTCTTCATCTCATTGTAGGTACGAGGAGCTGTCTGAGAGTGTGGAGGACTATGTTCTAGATGTCCTGAAGGACCAGTTGAACCGCAGGCAGCCCATGGACAATGTGTCCCGTAACCTGCTGCGTCTGCTCACTGCTACCTGTGGCTACAAGGAGGTGCGGCTTATGGCTGTGCAGAGGCTAGAGATGTGGCTGCAGAATCCAAAGGTGAGAGGAGGAGTAACACTCAGCTACACACATCACCTTCACTAGTTAACAGGAATCATCATTTCATTGGCAATCGTGGTCTAAAGTGAACATTAGAGCCATCTCCTTCCAGCCTCAAATCCAGCATGTAAATGCATCTGTTTGCATGAAATGAAATCTGATAGTGAACTAGTGTTCCGTTATGTATAATGAAGCCTTTTGTCTCTGCAGCTGACCCGTCCAGCTCAGGACCTTCTCATGTCTCTCTGTATGAACTGCAACTCCCATGGAGCGGATGACATGGAGGTGATCTCCAACCTTATCAAGATCCGTCTGAAACCTAAAGTCATCCTCAATCACTACATGCTCTGTGTCAGGTCTGCAGGTCCTCTCTTATGCCCATATGATTGTTTAGTTTGGATAGTCCCCTACACATGGTTTATAGATGTTCAACTAAGTACCCAGGGGCCTCAACCACAAACCCTTACCCAAACCCTAGCTTCATGTCCTCATCCTGGTTCAAACCAAACCTCAACCCGAACAAGTTGTTGCATATCAACATAGTTGATGTGTTCAATGTTGTTAGTTTGAACATCCTATAGGGGACCATTTATATTTCAAAAGCCTTGGTGCAGAATGCTTTATTCATACACTTAACTGTGCTGTCTGGCCTTTGTTAACCAGGGAGCTACTGAATGCACACAAAGACAACCTGGGAACTATGGTGAAGCTGGTGATCTTCAACGAGCTGTCCAATGCCAGGAACCCCAACAACATGCAAGTCCTTCACACACTGCTCCAGCACAGCCCAGAGCAGGCCCCTAAGGTGAGGGAGTATTCCATGCTGACAAGACAGCTGGGGAAAATAACAAAATGTGTTACTGTGGGGAAAGTGGCTCACAGTGCTAGAAATTAAGGTTTGTCCGGGGCAAATAATAAAAATATATAAAAAAATGAATGTCGGACAACCAGAATATAGATTTTAATTGTCCGAATGGACAAGTAAAAAAATCACAATATCAAACAATTGGCATTCTGAGTAAATTGCCTATATTCCTATTTGCTAAAGCCTATTTCAATCAATATGTAATATTTACACAAAGCAAGAGAACACTGTAGACAGTGCTAACGCCTCGATCACACCAACAGCGTCATTGTGCAAAATGGTACGCTGCAGCATTATCTGGATATGTGCGCAACAAAAGTTAAACATTCACCTTGTGGTACCATTTCTGTTAAGCCGTCTACGCATACAATTTGTTGCATACGTTCGATGAATCCAACATATGCACCACACAGAACACACCGCAACTGCCTCTACAACTCAGTGCTGCGACGACAAACGCAGCGGTCCATTGGAAAGGAATGTACTTCTGCTGTACTTAAGCGCAATGATGCTGTCGGTGTGATCGAATTGTAAGAGTCTGACTAAAGTAGCACAAAATATCCAGTCGGAATATATATATTCTTCTCTCTCTCGAATGTCAGATGATCTGGGCCAATAGCCAGTCTATTTATATAGAGGACACTCCGGTGTCTTATTGTTATAGAAGCCCACATTTTTCATTTCGTATTAATGACTTGGCCTATTAAGCCACTCTCAGTTTAATGCATGCTAGATTTCTCCTGCCGTGCTATTTCATGATCTCAAAGTTTAAGTTGCTTTTAAATAACCCCAAAACAGGGGAGGCCTAAGGTAACAATGAGAGAGATAGAAACAATAGCAAGATATAAAGATCAAATGAGACATTTGAACAAATCTTAGTTTGAGCAAAGAATTATAAGACAGAAATGATGCATGCATGTGAGGTTGGAAACTAACTTGAAAATATCATAAAGCATTAAGTCCGATTAAAGTTATGACTGTTTTCCAAACTATTCTAATAAACGATTTAAATGTCCTAAAGTTGCAGATTTTAAATGGGAATAGTAATGAAAGTCGGAGTCTTTGCTATTCTCAAACACAGATTTATTTTAGGCCACGGGGTGAAATTGAGCAAACAATCCCAAGATGATGAGTCAAAAGAGAACTTATACTACAGCTGATGAAAGCTTCTGAAAGAAATGATGCAGTGTGTGCAACCTACCTACAATGCATATAGTAGCCTAATAAGAGAGGAAGATGAGGGAATATATGCGAATCAGTTTGTAATTATCCAGTTCTGAGGTAAGCAGAGTTGCTCTGGAGCCCATGAGGATCACATGACCCCACATGAGTCCATCACATGACGCAACAAGAGCACAGCCAGCATGGCTCGTTGACTGTGTGTCACTCGCTCCATCTGCCTGCTCACAGACACACAGATGGCCAGATAGGCCTAGGCTACTACACATTTCTTTCGTGCCACAGCTCCACCTGAATAGAATAGGCTATTCGAAAAAGATTTCTCTCCCTAAATATCTTTTGTCTATGTCACGATTTTGCTCGTCCTTCATGTAAGCATGCGATCCAAATGCTTAGCAGTCTTCAAACCAGTATTAACCGTGCGACACACAGCTGTACCTGTCCTCTAATACAGAACTAGTACAGGCCCACTACACTACATTCTGATTTTTCACAGGGTGCTGCAGCATCCTCAGCACCCTTTACTTTACGTTGTAATGCCCTTTTGGCCGATGGTGTTACAGACCTTTTTTTGGGGGGGGGGGGCTTATGTTGACTTGACAAGTGACTTCAGCTTTCGGACAATTAAAACATTTAATGTCAAGCCCAGGTTCCGAAATGGACCAGGATAAGCTTTATTGGCTTTGGATTGAAGTGCACAATTTTTTTTTCTCGGATTGATCGCACTTTTAGTTTATTTTTAATAAATGAAACACAAGAAGGAGATGTTGTTTGGAAACCGCTTGTCTTAAAGCTGTCCTCTCCCTTCTGGTCCTCTCCTTAGTTCCTGGCCATGGTGTTCCAGGACCTGCTGACCAATAAGGATGATTACCTGCGTGCCTCTCGAGCCTTGCTGAGAGAGATCATCAAACAGACCAAGCACGAGATCAACTTCCAGTCCTTCTGCCTGGGTCTGATGCAGGAAAGGAAGGAGGCCACCTACGTCGACATGGAGTTCAAAGTGAGCTCATGATCTTTATATTACTCCCACCTTGCCTCAGTCTCCTGTACCATTAAATAACTCACCCCCTACGTAGTTATATGCACTTCTGTGCCTCTTCACCTATGAATAACTTCTATGTGTTCTCTGTGAATCTGAGCTCATGCTCTCTGTCTGTTTTCCACAGGAACGCTTTGTGATCCAGGTGACAGACCTGCTCACGTGCTCCATGATGCTGGGCATCACAGCTCAGGTCAAGGAGGCTGGCGTTGCATGGGACAAAGGAGAGAAGAAGAGTAAGTTCTTGTAGTTCTCTGGTTGTCGTCGATGTGGGCATTTTGAACATCCCTTTTGTCTGTTTCAGATCTGGATGGTCTGAGATCCTTTCAGAATAATATCGCTGCCATTCAGAGGGATGCTGTGTGGTGGCTTCACACTGTTGTTCCCACTATTGCCAAAGTGCCATCCAAGGACTATATACACTGGTATGTGTTCGGGAGTTTTCGTGCCACTTTGATTGTTCAAAAGGATAAACATAGGAGGAGCTAATAAACCTCCTACAGTAGTTTCTTAAGATTATTTTCATTACATGGGTAGAAGAATTTACTTGTGTTTCTTTTCCACAGTCTTCACAAGGTGCTTTTCACGGAGCAACCAGAGACCTACTACAAGTGGGACAACTGGCCCCCTGAGAGCGACAGAAAGTGAGCATCTCTTCCCAACCTTTGTTTTAGATTTGTTTTGTCCCTGCTGTCTGTCCCTGCTGTCTGTCCCTGCTGTCTGTCCCTGCTGTCTGTCCCTGCTGTCTCTCCCTGCTCCGTTGGCATCACTTATTTGTTTTGCCTCCGCCAGTTTCTTCCTGCGGCTGTGCTCTGAAGTGCCTCTGCTGGAGGACACTCTGATGCGTATCCTGGTCATCGGACTGTCCCGTGACCTGCCTCTGGGCCCGGCCGACGCCATGGAGCTGGCGGACCACCTGGTGAAGAGGGCGGCCGGGGTCCAGTCCGATGGTACAACATCTGCAACAGCAATGGGTAAGTGGAGTTTACTTACTTACAGTAGTTAACATTTTCATGAAAAGAGATGACGTTGAGGGAACTTTGTTTATTTGGCTTTACATGGAGAGGGATATTTTTGCTTGTTTCCTGGTTTTGCTTTTGTAGATCTGGATGTGTTGAGAGTGGAGCGGATCCAGCTGATTGACGCAGTGCTGAACCTATGCACCTACCACCACCCAGAGAACATCCAGCTGCCTGCGGGGTACGCTGCTCTCTTTTACTGTAATTAATCAACTTGCCAGCCAGCTTTGAGTCGATGTTCATGTCGTTTTCTGTAAATAACACGTTTGATATTTTTCAAGCTATACTCCTCCGAACCTGGCGATAGCCACACTCTACTGGAAAGCGTGGCTCCTGCTACTTGTGGTGGCCGCTTTCAATCCACAGCAAATAGGTATGAGTCTCAATCACGTTTCCCTACAAATCACCCGAGTGTATATTAGAACCTTAGCCACAGGTTTTACCTTTTGTTACAATCAACCATTTATTTCTCTCCAGGCTTGGCTGCCTGGGACGGCTATCCCACACTGAAAATGCTCATGGAGATGGTTATGACAAAGTAAGTCACAAGTATGAAACGTTTATCAGTTTAAACCCAACACATACCAGACTAACTACTCAACGAACCTTATCTTTCTCCTCCCCCTTCTCCTTCCTGCTTGGCAGTAACTACTCCTACCCTCCATGCACGGTGGCCGATGAGGAGACCAAGACCGAGATGATCAACAGGGAGCTGCAGGTGTCCCAGAGAGAGAAGCAGGAGATCCTGGCCTTCGAGAGCCACCTGGCGGCTGCCTCCACCAAGCAGACCATCACAGAGAGCAACAGCCTGCTGCTGTCCCAGCTCACCAGTCTGGACCCACAGTAAGACTCCCGCTTCATACCTGCACCTTGTAGACTACTTTTAGGGACTGTTCCTAGACGCAGATTAAGTCTAGTCCTAGACTAAAAAAAGCATACTAAATGGAGAATCTCCATTGAATGGTCTTTTTTTAGGCCATGACTAGGCTTAATCTGAGTCTGGGAAACCGACCCATTTTCATTCATTTGATAAAAATGGTAATCTTGTTTCTTTTTTCTAGGGGCCCCCCTCGCAAACCCCCACCCGCAGTCCAGGAGCAGGTGAAGAGCCTTAACCAGTCCCTTCGCCTGGGTCACCTCCTCTGTCGCTCTCGCAACCCTGACTTCCTGCTCAACATCATCCAGAGACAGGTAAACAAGAGCACATCCTCTCTCGCCAATAGAAAGTATTCTCTCTGGAAGGAACTTTACAACTGTGTTCTATGTTTTCCCCAGGCCTCCTCTCAGTCAATGCCCTGGCTGGCTGACCTGGTGCAGTCCAGTGAGGGGTCCTTGGATGTGCTGCCCGTGCAGTGCCTGTGTGAATTCCTGCTTCACGATGCTGCAGATGACAACTTGCCCATCGAGGATGATGAGGAAGGAGAGAGCAAAGAGCAGAGAGCCAAGAAAAGACAAGTATGCTGCCGTTTCTCAACAGCTATCATATTTTTGTTTGTTTTGAATGGCTTTTGTGGCTAGAGAAATCACTGACCCCAGCATCTCAAAGGATACGCATGTTACGTTTTATTTCATCCACACAAACCAACAAATGACGTTTTTTTTCTGTTGTCGCTCTCGCTACACCAGAGGCAACAAAAGCAGAGGCAGCTCCTTGGACGGCTGCAGGATCTGCTGTTGGGTCCTAAAGCTGACGAACAGACCACGTGTGAGGTGTTGGACTACTTCCTGCGCCGCCTCAGCTCTTCTCAAGTTGCATCAAGAGTCCTGGCTATGAAGGTGCATTATAAGAGACAGGACACACACTAATATGAGTGTTTCATTGATTTACTGAGGAGATGTATTCATCTACTTTGGCTGCTGTTGTTCAGGGTCTGTCTCTGGTGCTGACTGAGGGGGGTCTGAAGGATGGAGAGGAGAGGGACCAGCCCATGGAGGAGGACTCCAGAGATGCTGAGCTCCTGCCAGGGTACCAGTGGCTCCTGCAGGACCTCCCCAAGCTGCCCCTGTTCGACAGCGTCCGGGGCATGACCTCCACCGCTCTGCAGCAGGTCAGTGGGGAACTGGTCTAGATCGTTCGAACCAATGCGAGCCGTATTTAGTCTCATTGTCAGGTTGTAGATGATACTGAGTTTTTTGTTGTTGCTGAAGGGGTGTGGTAAGAATGTGTGTTGTGTTTCTGTTTCTTCCCCAGGCCATCCACATGGAGACAGACCCACAGACCATCAGCGCCTACCTCATCTACCTGTCCCAGCATGCACCAGTGGAGGAGCAGGCGTCTCACAATGACCTCGCTCTGGTAGCCCTGACACCTCTTATCCTCAGTCATACCTCCTATAATTTACCTGGGCTGTGTGTTAAGTCGAGCACCCCGTAGCAAAACGTTTTGCACGGAGAACTAAAGTCTGTGTTCTTATTGAACAAGTTCAGGGAGTTTCAAAACGTTTTCTTCCCCACTGAACACGACCCTGTATTGCCTTCATAGTTAGATACTGAGGTGGGTTTGATTTGTGATCCTCTAGGATGTGGCCCGTCTGATTGTCGAGCGCTCCACCATCATGAACAGCCTGTTCTCCAAGTACTCCTGCTGGCCCGAGTCAGACGCTGTGCTCTCAGCCCTCATCTCCATCTTCTCCAGCTACATCAGGAGGATGAGGAAGACCAAAGAGGGAGAGGACCTCTACAGCTGGGTGAGGATTGGATCATTACGGGGAGGGGGTGGGGGGGAGTAACCTAAAGTTTTCTACATCTAAATGGAAGATGGTTTCAGACTGAGCGTTTCATATTGGTAGACCCTTATCGATCATTTCAACTAGAGGTGCTTGCTGTTAATACAGTTGTCACTGAAATTACATGATTCCTTTGACCCTTTCTATTGAACTCTATAGTCAGAATCTCAGGACCAGGTGTTTCTGCGTTGGACCACAGGGGAGACGGCCACAATGCACATTCTGGTGGTCCATGCCATGGTCATTCTCCTGACGCTCGGACCACCCAAAGGTATGCATCTCTGAATACCACACTTGTCACAAACATGGCCTGTCTACTGTACCTCAGTGTCTGTTTTCAATGTATAGTATGATTCATGTGTCTCTGTTCTCAGAGGAGAGTGACTTCTTCAACCTCCTGGACATCTGGTTCCCCGACAAGAAACCCCTCCCCACCGCCTTCCTGGTGGACACCTCCGAGGAGGCCCTGCTGCTACCTGATTGGTTGAAGCTGAGGATGATCCGGTCAGAGGTCGCACGATTGGTGGATGCAGGTACGAGTCCAAACACATTTTAAATACATGCAGGTAGAAGTGTACATGGTGTAGGCCTAACAGAGAAAAATACGACAGTATATAAAAATATCATTCTGGTATTTATGACACAACGTCTGTACTCTGCAGCGCTGCAGGATCTGGAGCCCCAGCAGCTGCTGCTGTTTGTCCAGTCGTTTGGCATCCCCGTGTCCAGTATGAGTAAACTGCTGCAGTACCTGGACCAGGCCGTGTCCCACGACTCACAGACACTGGAACAGAACATCATGGACAAGAGTGCGAGAGCTTGACCACAAACTATCCTACTACACTATATCTATTCCACGTGAATAATGTTCGCCTCAGTCATGTAGCTAGTGCTCATATAATTTATTCCTGAAGATTTTGTGTCTACGTCTGACTATTTAGTGCTGACGGTATATTGTCTATTCCTGATGTTTCTGTATGTCCTGTGCTACAGACTACATGGCTCATCTGGTGGAGGTGCAGCATGAGCGCGGCGCCACAGGGGGGCACACTTTCCACGGGTTGCTCAGCTCCTCTCTTCCTCCTCGCAGAGGTCAGTCAGGGAAAGGGGGACACCTAGTCAGTGGTACAAATGAATGGATTCAACTGAAATGTGTCTTCCGCATTTAACCCAATCCGAGAGGTGCGGGGGGTCTGCCTTAATCGACATCCACGTCTTCAGCGCCCAGGGAACAGTGGGTTAACTGCCTTGCTCAGGGGAAGAACGATAGATTTGTACTTTGTCAGCTCGGGATTCGATCCAGCAACCTTTCGGTTACTGGCCCAACGCTCCTACCCACAAGGCTACCTGCCACCCCATACAGTCTCTTACTACTACTACTACGTGATTACATTTGTTTATGCCTCTCTGGGTTACAGTTCTTATAAAAGTTTTGGAACAGCCCAGTAAAAACCGTTTTG
Source organism: Salmo trutta (assembly GCF_901001165.1). Classification (NCBI taxonomy): domain Eukaryota; kingdom Metazoa; phylum Chordata; class Actinopteri; order Salmoniformes; family Salmonidae; genus Salmo; species Salmo trutta. Next base: position 49,832,922 of record NC_042957.1, read on the forward strand.
GTATTTTGGGTCCATACCTGTCAATAACCCGAAGACTATGATGTTTAACCTTACAGATAGTACTGAGGTGAACAGAGCCAAAGTTACCGTGGAAACTCCTAGTGGCTCCTTGAAGATGAGAGCCAATCAGATCCCAGTGATTGGGCCTGAGGATGACCTCACCGGCATGTTGCTTCAGGTAGGAATGTATCTCTGCCTGGAGATGGATGACACATTAATACCTGTCTGAAGTCATTTTTGAAGTTTATGGAGAAAATCATTTTTCAAAAGTTTTCTCTCCGATTTGATCAACCATTTTCTTGTAGTTTGTCTGATAAAACAGACACCGAGGCTTTTTTAATCATACCTCCACAAGTAGCCTACAGTGAAGTGATTGATTATCCTAGCTGACAGAGTTGTTTGGTTAGTACTGTAGTCAGATCTACCACCTGTTTTCAGAGTGCTGACTGAGGGTCTAATACTTTTGGCAGATGTTCCCTCTGAAGGTGGACCTCCGCAGGCCCAGCCCCCCTCCCCGGCCCCTCTCCCTGGCCCTGCAGCAGGCTCTGGCTCAAGAGCTGGTGCGTGCCAGACACGGGGGGCACCCCCAGCAGGGTGGAGTGGCAGTGCGTCTCCTACAGGCCCTGGCTACCCTGCTCAGCTCTGCCCACGCCGGGGCCCTCGTCATGGCCATGAACCGCAGCCACGCCCTGTCCTGCCCCATGCTGCGCCAGCTGCACCTCTACCAGGTAGGATTGATTTACTTTGCTGTCCTTCTAAACAGTGCAACAGTGCTGCATCTCTGTCTCTCTGTAGCCTATATGTGTGTGTTTCATCAGTCACCACTACGACAGAATGTCTGTCATTACTCCAAACAGATGTGATTGTATTGGGTTGTATTTTTAACATGTGTTTTTCTCCTTCTCTCGGTCTTCTTCCGTCTCTTCTACTCAGCGGCTGGTGTCGCAGGACGTGGCCTTCTCCTCTCTCTTCTTCAAGGCTGTCATGGAGATGATGACATGGTTGGAGAACCCGGCCGTGGAGGCGGGGCCGCTGCGGGCCCTGCTCAAGTCCTTTGCTGGACAGTATTCCCAGAAGCACCGGCTCACTGATGGTGCGTGCTCCTTATCATGTCCTTGGCTGCGTAGAAAATGATACCCAATTGCACGTATATATATTTATGATACAGACACACACATACTTGGGCCTAGTCACAGATAGTCAAGTAATCCACTGTTAATGGTGTGACGATAACTGACTATGCCTATCCTTTGCAGTTCGTACAGGCTTCCTCCACCTGGCTGAGGCCCTGGCTTATCGGAGGGACTCCGAGGTGGCCGTGAGGGCCATAATCGCCACACTGAAGGCAGGGGAGAGATGTAACGCAGAGCCGGAACTGATAGGCAAAGGTATGGTACTTTAGTGCGTCGTTCACTCTCTCTCTCTCTCTCAGACTGGAACATCAACTATCCTCACTATTTCTGCCCCAGTTTGGATGTGGTGGATGACATTACGCAATTTCCCCAGATCTGTTTGTTTCATTGCCGCCTCTGTTTTTCCTTTTGTTGACCTGTTCCTTTGAGTTTATAAGCTCTTCTCTGAAACCAAACCAGACCAGCGGCTTCCAGTTTGTTTATGTCCAATATGGGCTCAGGTCTCCATCAAGCCCAGATAAAGGATTTAAAAAAAAAAACTTTAAACTGGTTGCGACCAAGCTGGTGATCTAGGTTACGCAGAAATGCGAAAATGGTAGTTGGTAGTTCATAGTTTTGGTGGTTTTTGGCTTGCCTCTACCATGTTTTATTTTTCCTCTGAATCACAAGATTTTTCCTGAGCTCAGCATCATGGCCAGGTTTGTTTTTGTTTTTTAACTTCTGAATGTTCCGCCGTAGCTGAGGGAACGGCACAACCATCACATGACAGCTCGTAACACTCAGTACTGTTTGTTGTTCCCAGTGTTACAGGGGCTAGTGGAGGGGAAGTCTCCGTATTTGGAGGAACTGCTAGCCTTGCTAATGACTATTGGAACAGAGACGGGGACCGGCTCTACCACCGCAGGCCCTGTTGCCATGGTGATAGCGCTGCTTCTCCAGGAGACTGAAGAGCAAGCCGTGAAAATGGAGGTGGATGCAAACAAGTAAGCGTGTAAATTCTATCACGCCTAAATTCATTCAAGACATGTATTTTTGCCCTTACTCAAACAACAACATACCAATCTGGTTAACTGTGGCATTGATCTCATAGAGAACATTTTGTTTATCTCTTTATGACTTTGTGTTTTGTAATGCCTTAGAAATATTACTATTGTATGTTTAATAATCAGCACTTTGTTTGACTGAGGGATTGTATAGATTCATCGTTCATGTAGCCCGACCTTGAGCCTGTCAATCTATTCACTTCCCTTTCAGCAGCAGCTCTGAGGTGACAAAGACCGGGTCCAGCTCAGGGCTGCTTGTTGATTGGCTGGGACTTCTTGACCCTGAGGTCACATCTGTGTGTCCAGACCTTCAGCGGAAGCTGCTCTTTGCTCTCAACAAGGTAATCTCAGCAAATATTTGTGTGTGTGTGTGTGTGTGTGTGTGTGTGTGTGTGTGTGTGTGTGTGTGTGTGTGTGTGTGTGTGTGTGTGTGTGTGTGTGTGTGTGTGTGTGTGTGTGTGTGTGTGTGTGTGTGTACGTACTTCACCACCTTACTTCATGTGGTTTATTCCAGGGTAAAGGAACTCCCTCCTACAGACCATACCTTCTGGCATTGCTGACCCATCAGTCCAACTGGACAACTCTTCATCAGTGCATCAGTGCTCTTCTCAGCAAGCAGCAAGACCAGCGGTCAGTCAGTATATCAATCCCAAATCATTACCTTCAGCAGTAGTAGTCACACTGACAGTGTTTTCCAAATAGTGAAAGTTGTATTGTAATATTCTGTAAGGGTGTTGTGTATGCTGTTCTCCAGACTGGACCCATCTTCTGCTCTGGACTTCCTGTGGGCCTGCAGCCACATCCCTCGTATCTGGCAGGGCCGGGACCAGAAGACCCCACAGGTAGCGCAGTACACCGGTCTAGCCCTCAAATGAGGACTTCAATTAATCCAGTCACATAACACAAAGCAGAGAACATTGTTCCCCCCTTAGCCTGACTGCTTCCAACACTTCTCTCTTGTGCTCTTGCTCCCTCTCTCCAGAAACAGACAGATACATTTGTCCTGCGGTTGAACCCGGAGGAGCTTATCAGTCTGGTGGACCTCATCATGTCAGAGTCTGAGCTCAACAGCCGCGGCGACTCCTCGCCCCCTGCCAACGCCCCCGGCAACGCCAAGAGCACCCTGGACCACACCTCCTGTTCCCTCATCCAGTCACGGCTGCCCCTGCTCCACAGCTGTTGCCATGGCGACCTGGAGAGAGTGAAGAAGGTCTCGGAATACCTCATCAACTGCACAAAGAAATGGGAAGACAGGTATGGGTGGAGTGTTGGCTCTCGGACTGACATACTTAGTCAGGCTTGTACAATGGGAATTTTATACTATTTACAGGGTGATCTGTTGCTATGTGATCTACTTTAGACAGAGACGCCCTCTCTCTGTCTCTCTCTGTCTCTCTCTGGCTCTGGCTCTCTCTGGCTCTCATCTGTCTCTGTCTCTTTCTTTCCCCCCCACCCCATCTGTTCCTTCAGCAGCAGACATGACACTCCACAATATTTTGGTCCCATAAGGTTCAATAAAGTGCCCACAGTTCATTTAGTTAGACATATTTTTCACCCTCCCTAATTAGCCCCAGTATTGAACTTGGTCTTTGGCCTCTTTAAACCGAGCCAATAAACTTGGGGCCATATCACTAGATTACCCCCGGACGGAAGAGTTGAAATTCACAGACTGAATGTTCTGTCAGACACAACGCTGTGTGGACCAGGGGAAAGGCGATAATTAGGTCTATTGGTGTGACATGAAAAGGAGCAGAAGTCGTGTGTTCTGTGATCTCTTTAAAGGCTCAGTGTATTATAATAAAGCCAAGAGGATTAGGGCTGCTGCTCTACACGTGCTGCCTGTGTTGTGGATTCCTGCTCCGACTTAGCTGCCTGTCAGAGATCAGGGTGCAACTTCTCTTTGCGGAAGCCAAACCTTCTTTCATGAGTCTGCCTCTGGTTATTAAACCAATTGTAATGGGGAAACTCTGGCCAAGGTCAAGCAGAAAAATTATCTATCCAATTACAATATTTTTAAGCACAGCTAAGCTGTCTTGTTCAAATAGTTGCGACTGAAAACATGGGTTGCTTAAAACCCGTCTTACAAAGCAGACTGTGTTTGTCCTTGTGTTGGATAAACATTTCCCTGTGTGATAGGCATTCTCCTCACAGCCTCTTCTTTTAAGTCTCATCGCTAGATTAGCTGGTGTTTATCCCAATTACATGATGGTTGTTGAAGAGACATTGGAATCTGACTCTTGGTCAAGGTTGTTGCTGTTTATGGAAAACACCGCCAGTGATGACCAGTGAACACAGATCCTGTTGATTCGTAGACGGTCTGACGTGTATGAGCCAACTAACTTTGCCTCCATCAGACGAGAGCATTGTAGTAGGAGACCATTGTGACTGTCTGCTGTGTGGAAACTGTTGTCTGATGTTTGCTAGCTGACTCCATTGTGTGTTCCTTAGTGTGATGAGTAAGCGGTGCCAGAACCTCCTGCTCCAGCTCTACCTGCACTTCCCAGAGGTCATCCAGCACGTGACCTTACCTGACGCCACCCTGAGCAGCGAGGGGGCCGCCGACGGCACCACATGCAAGGTAGACCTGACCTTCAGCTGGCTCAGTCGCTTAACTGTTTCTCAAAGCCATTGGCTGGCACAGAAGCCATCGTGGAGGTCTTAAGGACTGATGTGTGATCCCTCCCTCTCAGCACGACGTCCTGGTTCACCGTCTGGTCACGTTGCTAGGCGATACGGGAGACACAAAGTCGGCTGAGAACCGGATGTCAGACGCTAACCTGGCCTGCAGGAAGCTGGCTGTGTCCCACCCTGTCCTCCTCCTCAGGTGAACACCATGTTCATTAGAAACTTAGTGTTGGACATATGAATTCATGCACCTCTTATGGTAGATTGTAGCTCCATAGCTACCTTCACTGACGTGATTTATAATCACCCTGTGAATGTTGTTGTTCTCATCTTTGCTGTAGTAAGGTGGAACGTCTGGAGAATGATCACAGCTTACCTTTCTTCACTTTCCAGACACTTGCCGATGATCGGAGCGCTTCTCCACGGACGCATCCACCTCAACTTCCAGGAGTTCCGGAGCCAGAACCACCTGACATTCTTCAGCAACGTGCTGGCCATCCTGGAGCTGCTGCAGCCGTTGGTGTTCCACGGTGAACACCAGAGGGCGCTGCAGGACTGCCTGCTCTCCTTCATGAAGATCCTGCAGGTGAGGGAATGAACACGGAACGCAGTCACAGATCAGCCTCAGGGTTTTACAGTTGGTTTGGTGACATTTGCTTGTGTTTTTCTTTTTAGTGTTTGAGGTATTTGACTTCTCATAGGTGGGGAAAGAATAGATTGTTGCCACTGTTACAGCTGTGGTTGGCTGGATATCTTGACTAGATCTAATGTTTTTTCACAGAACAGTAGTATTTCCACAAGGTCTGCTGCTTTGTGCATTCAAATAAATATCTTATTGATGATGGAGTTATTAATGTTGTGGTCCATATTCCCTGCAGAACCTCAGGAGACCTCGTATGCATCCGTTGGCCGTCTTCAGTAAATATGTGCAGTTCATTCAGAAGTACATTACCCACGATGCAGCAACAGCCATTCCCTATCTACAGAAGCATTCCGATATCCTACAGTAAGTCATTGAGCTGGGTTTTTTAAAAAAGGATTATTGAGACGTTAGGATTGGCAAGACCGTTGCATTAATGTTAGTTATTATTTCACATTGTGTGGAGCAGTGAAGGAGTGACTTGTTTTTCTCTGTTTGTCCCACTAGGGGCCTCTCGTCAGAGCACCCTGACCTGCTGCTCAAGTCCCTGCTGGCTGGCCTCACCCTGCCTGTGAAGACTGGCTCCTCTGACAGCTCTGCTGAGGACAGAGATGGTAAGCTTATCCGCTCGTGAAAAATTTGCCTTGAATGAAAAAACATAAGTGAATCAGATCACATCAACAATTTGGCAAATAAAAAAAATATATAATATATTAATTACACATTTTGACTGCGTACAGATACATACACATCAACCATCTCGCTAATTGTGGTGTTTTTGACATGTCTCTGGGTTTCCTCCGATCAGATGAGTGTTCCTCTGGTTCCCTGCCCCTGGTCAGTATCTCAGCCTCCGTTCCACTGACTGCAGCTGACATGACCAAGTACCTGAAGAAGATCTCCAGGGGAGAAGCCATCGAAGGTCATTAACGTTTAATACGCTCTCAGGTCAGTTTAACACGTAACTTCAGGGATTTTGCTGAACTTTACCAACATTTTGCTCCTCTCTGTGTTTCAGATGTGCTGGAAGTTCTGACCGAGGTGGAGGACAAGTCCAAGAGGAATCCTGAGATCATCCAGTACTTCACTGTAAGTTTGCCTTCTAATAACAGACCTTTATTATGGACAAATAATCCCCCAACACACTCTGCTTTGCACCACTCTGTACAGTATAGGTAAACAGGTTTTCATTGCCTTCCCTGCCCTCAGAATGACCTGCGGAGACTGATGAGTTCTACTGAGGACTTGTGTCGTAACATGGCCTTCAGCCTGGCCCTGCGCTGCATCCAGAACAGCCCGTGGTAAGATCAGAATGCTGACAGGATTTCTCTGCTTATTTTTATAGGGATCTAGTTGCGCTCCAGTTGTCTGGCTGGATATTAATTTATTGATGCGTTGTCTAGGAATGTGTGGCTGCAAATGTTGCTGTAGTGGTACCTGTGAGGTGTTAACTTTAAGGAAACATTATTTTACATGAAAGACATGTCCTGAGTAAGATGTGTGTTTTTTCGGTACTGCTGCAGTACTGCAGCAGACTTCCTGCCCACCTTCATGTACTGTATGGGCAGCGGGAACTTTGATGTGGTGCAGACAGCGCTTAGGAACCTGCCAGAATACGTGCTGCTCTGTCAAGGTATGATTGTCCCATCTTCTCAGCACTACACAGCTTCTGTGCTTGGTCTTTATTATGGAGCTAAACTCGCAAGTTGGAAAGTAAACTGTTCTGTGTTTTCAAGATGTATAAGGATTCATGCTCAAAGCAAACATTTTCTCCTCAGAGCATGCAGACATCTTACTCCACAAGGCCTTCTTGGTGGGGATCTATGGGCAGATTGACACCAGCTCTATGATCTCTGAGTCCATGAAGGTCCTGCACATGGAGGCAACAACATGAGGACCCGGAGGTACAAGTCCTTCTCCTCTGACGGGAGGCAGTGTCACCATAACGTTTTTGTACTGTAGATTTAGACTCAAGTCATACACAACTGCTCTGTGTGTTTTATCCATTTGGTCATTTCATCAGGATTTATGGATTGATACGAACTGATTATTTGATTCGAAGGTAATATCAAAGTGTTCAAAAGATGGTGATAATGATTATTGTAAAAAAAAAAAATATATTAAAATGTCACTCATGCTTGTTTTGCAGTGGTAGTGCTTCTATTATTTTTGAAATAATGAATACTGTCTATCTCTCAAAAAAAGAGGAAAACTTTGGGATTTTTCTCTCAAATATAATAGGATTAACACCACATAAAACCAGGGTGCCATATGACGTATTTTCTGTTGCTTCTAACCTCAGAGTTCATACTATAATGGTGTCTGTGCTGCATGTTTAAACATTTAAAAGAGAAGTCAGTTACCAGCTGAAATTGTGTAGCATAATCTTTGGAATTTCAGCAGAACTAATTATTGCTTTTGGGCATCAACATTTCACCACCTCAAACAAGAGAAACGGAGCAACAGTTAATGGAGCAAGACCCTGGTGCCTTCATATTTCATTCTATGCGTTCTCTGAGACAGATCATGTTTGAAATGGCTGTCGTAGTTATGCACTCTTTTCACTGAGGTGAAGAAGACAAATTAAAGGCATGCGATGGAAACCAATTTGCCATGAAAGTGTGAGTTGTTTTGCCCAGTGCCACTGACTTCCTCAGAAACCCTCTCGATGGAGTCAGAGGTAGACGAAACAACATGCAGGCATGCAGGTAACCCAGCTAAGTGTTCCTTCCTCGCCCATTTATGGGAAATTAACCAAGGCAGTAATTGTTCAATCACACAGACCAAAGCGCTGTTTTGAAGGCTGCATGTGGGCAGGCTGTTTTGGCCAGCACTGAAATGTACTTTGCTGGTGTTGGATTACATGGTGGGACATGGGGAGGAAGCAGTTGGTTAGTGAAGGTGGAACATGCCCACACTGGTGGGTCAGGGGACGCTGTTGTCCGTTGGGACTGACAGTCACTCTACATACGGCACACATGGGGCTGATGAAAGCAGCCTCCTTCACTGAGGTCCACACATATCCAATGATCTGCTCCCCGCTACCCTTTTAACATGTCATAATCGATGGTAAGCTAGGGGTGGAAATGTCTTCAAATGTTCAAGTGATTCTGCCACCATTATGGTTTTCACCGTTATACGTGCTGCTGTGCATAATCAATTGGATACAAATTGGAATGAAAAAGACTTGGATGGGTTGACTAATTGTCCAAATATGCTTCTTATTGCCTGTGGTGCAAACAATTGTGCCACAATTTGTTCACAAAAAAGCCTCTTGTATTATTTAGTTTGTATTTGAAAACATGTTACCTCACGTTTGTTTTGAGTGTATTTTTATCTCTGTACTTTTCCAATTTTGTTAGAGTTAAAAGGCAATAGATTTCTATGTACTGCAATTATTCTACTTGTCTGTGGTCTCCTCCCACTGCTTGTTTTTTTGGTTAATGAGTTAATTGCACCTGTAAGGTGTTCTATAGTACACACTGAGTCTGGAGTTGAAAGTGTTTGTGGTTATCCATCAGCTAGCAACAGATGCCGTAGCTGCCTGGGCTCTTGGTGAGGCGCCAGCATCCCATTGGCTTGGTGGCAGTGAGGCGGAACAGAGATGAGTGACAGCCAGTGAGGAGGAGGAGATGGAAAGAGAGGGCTGTCATTAAGTAGCCTGATGGGCCACTGACATGCTAATAACCTCTGCCTTGATTCATCATCACATCAGACTAGCGTTTGATGCCCTCAGAAGCACCTGGTGCTGTGGTCTGTACTAAAACCGTCTCAATGTGCCATGCTCCAAGTTAAGCTACATGAACTACCTTATATCAATCATTTTTACTGCTGCACATGAGGTATTTTGTAACAGCCCTATCATGGCTTTATGAAAAGTCACAGATTGCAAACTCATAAGGATGAGTTTAAAGAGTTGTTTTAATGTTTCATTTGTTGATTTTCTAGTTCATGTGAAAGTGGACAGTGCAGGAAGGTGGGGGTGAGTCCTTGTCTCTCACTCAACCCTGGGAGGGGCCCCGATGTGCCTCTACCTGCCCAGCACACCTGTCTTCCTCTCCTTAGATCATCTCGTCTCCCTCCACGCATGAGTTGCACTTGGCCGACGTGGAAGAAATGTGGACCGGCTCTCGCCTCTCTTTTCCCCTGGCACTTTGAAGCCTAAAGTGTGATTGCTCTTGGATCGTGGCCGCTTTCCCTTGAACGTTTTGTCATGAAAAGCAGGTTGGGCTCTCAGCTTTATCCCATAGCCAGTGATCCAGGACTAAACCAATCAGCCTGCTCTCTGCAGGATACTCTTAGCAACCAGAGAGAGTGAGGCATCGAGCAGATAGGGGCTTCATCTGCTCTAAAACACATGTCCCTTTGTCTTCCCTGGATGTGACAAACACATCCATCACAATAATTTAATAACAGACGGAATTCAATTGTACTGCCATGCTTTGATTTAAAGTTGAAGTTAGTCAATAAGAGTAAGTGCAACCGATGATGAGAGAACCTTGCTGCGATTTTATGTATTTTTTTAGTTTTTTTTGTTACAATTTGCAATGAATCAGAAATAAAAATTTGGAGTTTAGTTTAGACCCTGTCTGAAAAATCTGCCTGACAATCTGAAAAGTCATTAGCAGCGGAGACAGTTAAGTGACAACCCTTAAGCTTCACTTATGCTCTCATTAAAAGTTGATCTTATCAGTGTTCATTGCTGCTATTATGTACTGCAAATTACACCGGCCGTATGCACAGTCCCGTGACACCAACGAACATCATCCATCTTCACAAGACATTTGGCAGAACTTTAGTCGGATGTTTTGAAGTGTCACTCTAATGGATGAGTATTAATGATATTGTGCGTTGTTCCCAATCTCTGTCATCTAAGGTCCTGTACTAATACGTCCACAGTTACATTTGATAGTGGAGCCAGTTTCAAATGTCCTTTAACAAGAACATTGAAGGCTTTTGTTATGTATGGTACATGTATTGCCTAACACCGCACTAACCTAAATAGCTGCTCTTTATGTTGGTCTTATACTGCAGAGTATTGGCATTTCTCATTCCAACATTCCTAGCATTGCTTCTCTTGTCCTCTTTGGAACTATCCCTTTACATTTACATTTGTAAGCCGTAAATACGAGCTCAAACAAGCCCATTTCAAACTAAAGTCAGTAATGGAAAAAGAGGCACAACAACGTTGGTGGGTTTTTTAAATCCATGGAGAATGTGCATTTTGCCCCCCAAATGTTGAAGGCCCACTAATGATGCTGTGATTTTTATTTAAGCCTGCTGTGGATTTCGCAGGCTGCCATGTGATCCAGGGACCTGGGAATACCTGAGAGACTGGTGTGAGCCACTGCCATTGTTGTCCTAATGCCTCCTTCAATTATCCACAAGCAGCTCATTTGTACACGAGCCCCTTACTGATGGCTAAACCACCCCTACTGGTTTCCACCAATTTCTCCCCTGATTAGGTGGATCAATGGGCATTAGAGGAACCCGGGAAAGACCAAACACAGCAGGGGGGGGATATACTTTCAGACATCCCAGAAATCCCTCTGTCTACCTGTGTGCCAAGGACAAATGGAACGGAGATGGCCATTCAGTATTCAGTGCTAACCCACACACATTGTTTATTTACCCACCCTTCAAACTAGACACTTTTAATCTATTTTCCTTTTTGCTTTAGAAACGGCGAAGCCAAGAAATGACTGGGGGCTGCTGGAGCAGAGTGAACATTGATGCCTCACTGTCGCACGCATACACACGCACCAATAAACATGCTCACAGATTCAGCTTAACATAGAGATTGTCCAGGTATTTCTGATGTTTGTCTATTGACCTCTGTACCTGTGCGTAGGCTTTATTTAGTGTTTGAACAGGTGTGGATGAAAGCCCCACTGGAGAGGAGAGAGAGGTGCTGTCCTCTGACTAGACAGTGATTCACCTTCCCCTGGTGTTGGAAGCATGGCTTTGGCCAGATGTCTCCTGCTGATGTTCTGGAACTGATCAAAGGTCTGCAGTTCAAGCCGCCAGTCTGTGGTGACAACCATGACAGTGGCGTGTTCTAGCCGCCGTCTGATCCGATAAGCAGTTAGCGGGGTGTGTCAGGTGATGCGTATCTCCGGATTAATTGACACATCTGTGTTTCATTCTCATCATAGACAGTCGGTCCTCATCATGATCAACTCATCAGAGATCCTTCAACACCGGGGCCACAGCTGGGCTGCTTGGGAAAGGTGGGGATGATCTTTAAGAGTATGCACAGCAACGTGAGTTGACTATGTGAGAGAAAGAGTGTGTGTGTGTCTGTCTGCGTGCGTGCGTGTGTGTGAGAGAGAGTGTGTGTGAAGGTGTGAGACCTAATTATTGTCTATAAGTTTTGTAGTGGATACGTGTAGTGGATACGTGTAGCTCTTGTGTGAGAGAATGCTCTCTCTCTGTCACGGTCTGTTGGAGTACAGTGCTGTATTACCTTCCTTCCAGCATGTGTGGAGATTTACTTTGAGGCCCCGTACTAAGCTGTGATTTGGGACAGTTTACCTGACGACATGAAAGAGGGATTGAGTAACACTTTAACTTATTACATAGTAACAAAACCTGCTTGCATCTGTGTATAACACTGGTAATACCTGTTTTTCGGTTTATTAGATTTTATTTAAATGTATTTAAACTTGAAAAATCCCATTGAACCCAAGGCCACTTTTACAAGGGAGCCCTGCACACAATCATACAAATTCACAATATTTACAATTCCAACACTTGCGGTGATCATTATTCCCATTAAATCCCTATCGATTGGAATCTCTATGTCAATGTAATTGTTACAGTCTTTATGTTAGGATTGTGTATATTACTTGGAGAGAAAGAGGAGACGTTTTAATACAAATACAAATCTGGGTGACATGAAATCGGTGCAAATTCCAGTTGAAGCTTAGCTGTGAAAGTTATCTGTTTTCAAAGGCCAAGGAGCCCTGACCCACAGCCATTGTCAGTGAACTCTGTCTTCAGCCGAAGACCAAACAAAACCTTCTATTTGAGCAGGTGAGCCTATTTTAGATAGAAGACTAGATGGGACCACTTTAGTCATTTAATGACAGCATTTCCATTGTTTTTGTTGAACGTTTCATTTGAAAGATTAGACCTAGCTATTAGGAAAGCGTTTATTTTGAATTGTATAAACTTTTGGGGTGTATAATGACTGCATTTAGTGTATCTAACATCCAAAATGAACATCAGATCAGGAAATAAGTGTTAGGTAAACATTTTCGATCCAGCTAATTGTCATCATTCAACGTCATGTCAATTAGGTGGTGTAATTAGCGTGAACTTGTTTACCTTGGCAACAGTGGCTCTGTGCTTGGCACCTCTGAGCTTGTTTTGATAATCTCCGAAGGGCTGTACCAGTTTGTCATCGGAATCGTTTCTTCTTCTTCTGCTTGACAACTATTAATTGAAAGACGAGCGATATTCTCAAATATTTGTGGTGTACGTGTTCAACTGAACGTTCAAGCTTTTGTTTTTTAATGTCATTTCCACACCTTGACGTCTGATCCATCACTTTGATTGAAATTTCCAAAGCTAAAAGATGTCTTAACTTGTTCAAAGTAAACCTCAGACACCAAATCCATGCAGAGTGCAACATGAAATAGAGGGTAGAAGCTGCTGCTATAATGTAAGTTGAATGCAGAACCTTGTATGGGATTGGTGTGCTGAAGAGGATAAAGTGTACATTGTGGTTTTAAATGGACTTGGATTGAATGATACCATGGTGTGAAAATCTACCTGGAGATGGATCATGGGTCAGATTCACATTCCTGTCTCCATTTCTCTGAAGCCCAGCCCTCTCTCTCACACCCAGGAGTCAGTCTGGGCCCACTGTGAGTCATGTGACTGCTGAGGAAGGAGGGGGAACAGCAGGATAGGAGAGAGAACCTCACCAGACTAAGGTGAGACCCCCTTACCTGCTGAGTGCAGTCCTCTCTCGCCTCCCCAGCCATCACCTGCATCTCACCTGAGCTCCTCCTGAGTCTCCATGTCAACCTTCATCTTAGGTAGCCTTCTGGATCGAGAGTCAATGTATGGCTGATGACTGCAATTCATCCCGCAGAATTGATGGTGGAAGATTCTGTGATTTCTTTCATTCTGGATCTGGTGATGTACTTCATTAACAGCCCTATTTGATTTCACTGTTGTAAAGAAGCCTCAAAACTTGACTCTGCTCCATTTTGTGCCAACCTCAACAAGAATGTTTACTCTGATGTTGTGAAGAGCTCCTGAGATACGTCCCATTGTTTTGGTATTAGACTGTCCCCTTCATACCAGTGGATTGACACTTAAGACTCTGGACTCCTCTAAGAGCTTTTGGATAATGTTTGGCCCTGGGCAGTTGGTCTCCACTCTTCTACCTGCGGTCTTCCACTCCTCCGCAGCTCACTTCTTCCCTGCGTTCCCCACCAGACTGGGCTCCCCTCCACAGATCCTGATCCCTGGGCCACTGATCAGCTATGAGTCCCTGCGGAGTTACTTGCAACCAGAGCCCTGCAAAGAGGCTCTGTTCCTGGCCACACAGGCAGCTGGGATGGGGCAGTTCACGGCCAGCATGGGTGAGTTCCAACCAACAGTCTGCCTTAGAATGTCAGAATTACTGTAACTTTGGAGAACACATGGATATTTACATTCATGTGTGACAATTTATTACAGATACGTGTTGGCTTATTAGTTGGTGGAATGTATTTTCTCATAGAGACTCATTGAGCACTATCTAATGGCAGTGTAAATGTTTACAAAAGATTTTCCTAACAGCTCCTAACTAATAATCAATTATCAAGCACGGTTAAAGAGGGCCTAATGAACGGCGGCGCTAATTATCCAATCTAGAGCCATTAGTTCCTTGTCAACCGTTGGCGATTGTGTAATTGGTGGTTGTGCTGTGCTTTCCAGATGAACAGAGGCCAGTGAAGCAGCGTCGTGCGCGGGCCAACTACAGCAGCTGGCAGCTGGAGGAGCTGGAGAAGACCTTTGAGACCACCCACTACCCTGACGTCTTCATGAGGGAAGCCCTGGCCCTCAGACTGGACCTCATCGAGGCCAGAGTGCAGGTACGGTCCCAACACCCTCTTCCTTCCAAACCATTTTCACTAATGCAGGAACTCTGATTTCTAGAAGCCATCTTTGTTTCTATCAGCTTTCATGCCACAATGTTACTGTATTTTATATATATAAAAAATATTATTTGTTTATGAATACGTCCAAAAACTGTTCAATCTAGTGGATACTGATTTTTTTTCTTCCCGAAACTGCATTGTAAGAGATTTCACTCTCTCATATTCTACATATTACATTGGTTCTATTTTCACCAGGTGTGGTTTCAGAACCGCCGAGCTAAGATGCGGAGGCAGCTGAAGTTGCAGGGTCAGCTAGGAGAGCCATTTCCCAGGAAGAACAAAGCTGAGGACACAACAACAGACAAACCCAACAAGAGCTTACCGGAGCTAGAGCGCTCTGAAGGCGAGCACTGGGAGAGGAGGCAGGAGAAAGGAAGCTATCCCTGGACTAAAGTACCTCGTTCTGCTGTGGTGACCACCCCCATACAGGGTATGATTCAGGGGCCAGCAGGAGAATGGGAGGGGATGGAGGGTCCCAGTCCAGAAGAGTTCCGCTGCTGTAGCATTGCCAAGCTGAGGGCCAAGGCCAGGGAGCACGAGGCTGAGATCCACAGCACTGTGGCCAGGTCAGGAGGAGAGACATCAGCACTGCAGACACAAACACAGAACACTGACGACAGAGAGAGCAACTGATATGGCTCTTTCTCGCTGCATGGCTTTGCAAAAAGGTCCTTAAGACCTCATTATGGTTGAGGCAACTTGCCTAAGTACCCCATCCTTGGTTTTATTCATTCTGTTATTCAATGAGGATATGAACTAACATTTACAAAAGGTGCTGATTTTTTTGTTTAATATTATATTGTGTTTTGAAATGCCATTATTTTTCTGTACTGGACAACTTTCTCTATCAACAATCACGCTAAACGTGTATTTGAAATGCTCAGACTAGGAAGAGGTGAATGCTTTCCAAAATATATAGTATATCCATAGTAACATCTTATAAATATATAGTATATCCATAGTAACATCTTATAAATACATAGTATATCCACAGCAACATCTTATAAATATATAGTATATCCACAGCAACATCTTATAAATATATAGTATATCCATAGTAACATCTTATACATATATAGTATATCCATAGCATAATCTTATAAATATATAGTATATCCATAGTAACATCTTATACATATATAGTATATCCATAGCATCATCTTATAAATATATAGTATATCCATAGCATCATCTTATAAATATACAGTATATTCATAGCAACACCTTGTAAATATATAGTATATCCACAGCAACATCTTATAAATGTATAGCATATCCACAGTAACATCTTATAAATATATAGTATATCCACAGCAACATCTTATAAATATATAGCATATCCACAGTAACATCTTATAAATATATAGTATATCCATAGTAACATCTTGAAATATTATCCTTAATGTTTCTTTACACTTTGGCTGAACAATTCCAGTTTCTATCATGAACTATCTTGAACTCTTGAACACATGAAACAAAGATGACATTGTTATCGTTTCACATTCCCTGCTGAGGTGGTTCATTTTATTGAACCTTTATTTATCCAGGTGAGTCAATTCAGAATAAATTCTTTATTTAATAAATTCATGATTTTTCACACCTAAATAAATCTGTACATAATACATGTAAAACTCCGATATACAGTCCTGATCTTCATCCATCACCTCAAGGTCTTTAGATATTCTGCTGTATTACTGGTGACTAAATGCTCTTACATTAGCCATCAGATTAGGGTAAAATCAAAAGAGGAAACGCTCTGATGACTTCTCAATGATCTCATCGATGACAAGCCCAACCCTGGCCGGGGCTATCCTGTTACCTTCACTGCAGACCGAGAGGCAGGATGTCTGCGTGCTGCCACAGGCCCTCGCAGGAAACAATGGAAGTGGCTGAAAAATGACTGCCCCCAAATGACAGGAACGCTTTCTGAAGATTACGAGGCAAATACATGTTTTTTGCTGAGAAAGATAAACTTTTTACAACAGTGCTGTCATTTAAATACATCAGTTTGTATATTTTATCGGTATTGTCAAAATGTATATCAAGACGACTCACATATTGTATCGTCTTGAGCAATACTGTATATCGATGATTTAAAAAGGTACAGTTGGCTAAAACATATTTACATGATGGGACTATAAGAATAGCCTGTATCATCATTAACACTACTTTTCCAGAGGTGGCACTATTTGTCCTACTGAACCGTATTATGTTGATTTTCAGAGCATGGAAAGAGCAGCTGTTCCAAGTCTAAAGGATTTTCAGCCTCACAGTCAGAGCACTTCCTTCGGGCTTAGACATTGGCCTTTTTTGTATGGCCAATCTCCTGTATGACATGAACAGCTTTTAGTTCTGTGAAAGAAACATGGGATATGACACCACTTGGCCAAGGTCACTGCAAATTCCAATCCAGAATCTGGGGATATGAATAGGGAGTTGGAAGGATTGTAATGAAAGGAGAATGTAAATCTTGAGTGTAGGGCCAGCCCTAGCATTTTGGGGGCCCCTTTGACAACGGAGAGAAACATTTTAAGATTTAAAGTTAATTTCCTGCAATTCTACACATTTTGACATGGGGCAGAGAGAAAAATGTGCAGTTTTACAGATCATTTACTGAAATTCTACATATTTTGCCATGACTGATAGCATGTTAATATGATATCTGATTGAGAGTGACTAACAAAATCAAAGGGGGGCCCCTGGAGGTAAAGGCCCCTGCACACATGCCCTTTGTGCCCGGTCGGTAATTATTTTGCCCATGACTACTACACGTTTAGATAGCTGGGTAGACTAACTTCCCAATCTAAAAAATTCTAGCTGACGAGCTAATTGAGTGACTGACATAGCAAGAGGAAAACTGCCAACGCACAAAGCACGACATTGCATCTTGTGTATTCTACTATTGTAAAGCTCAACATTAAGTTGAGTCCTCAACTCATTTTTTTTTAGTTTGGGGCCCCATAAAGGCCGGGGTCGAGTGCCTATGTCACTTATGCCCAGGGCCGGCTCTGCTTGAGTGTTAGTTTGAGTCTTCTGTATGTTTTCAAAAGTCTCTCTGTAGTCTAACAGTGCCCCCCTCTGGTAATGAAATCTCTTCTCCTTTTATGGGCCTTTTATCAGTTAGATTTGCTCACCTCCTCCGTCCTCTCTTGCCTCCTTTGAAAAAGGAAAAAGTTAATCGAGGACAGTCGGCGAGGAGAGTGAACGTGGATGGAAATGCGCTTACTTGAAATGATACGGTCCTTCTCCACTCACTCGTCATTAGGCAAATTACAGTTTACTGGGGTGGATCCCAAAATAAGGGTAAAGTGATCAAAACAAATTAATTTAGTTGTGCAAGAGATTTTATAGATAAAACAAACAATAAGTAGAATATTGTTTTTCAACGTGTGCATGTTTTTCTCCTCTGACAAAACAAAAGCTGATTCTAAGGGTGTGTGGAAGATTTCAAAACTCTTCCGCGGTAAGATGCACATGAATATCCTTGATGAAAATTGGTTATCGAGAATGGGGAGGACACTCTTTCGTTTGCCTACTAATGACTTGACACACTCTTGATCAGTTGTCGGTTTCCTGGTCATGGAGGAGAGAGGACAGAGGACGGTCTTTTGCCCAAATGAGAAAACCCCATAGGTATTATTATAACTGTATGTATATTCATTGTCAGCAGGATATTTATTGCCAGTGTGCATTTGCTTCAGTAATAATTAAACGATCCATATCTTTATATTCTGTAGATTAAGGTCTGGTAACACATATTTAGCTAATATGTTAAAACAATTCATATAAAAAATGTTAATACAAAGGTTTTAGTGTAATTACAGTGTTACTACACACGTTTTCCCCAATGTATTTTGTTTTCTTTGTTGTTCCTACTTTGTATTAGGCTACTTGTATTATTTACACGAAGTAAATGCTTTTTTGTTGCTGTTTGTAAATATATCAATGTCCATCTAATCTCTTTGTAGACTATGCATCTAGTTGAGGTTGTCGAGTTCTTGGTGGGTCAGTTTCTCCGATGTTTGGTCATACTCAGACACACTCAAGTTGTTCTTGATTGTTGTCCAATCTCAATTAGAGAGTATCCCCCCGTCACTCCATCTTCATTTGGGCCCATCTCATTTGGGTCAAATTTGAAACCACCATTGGTGACCCAAAATGGGTCAGTTGGTCTGGATTCTGGGTTAATTCGTTTCATGGAGACTTTAAGCCTCTTCCGAGTTTGCAACATGTAACTTAAAATATGTATCATTGGTTTTTCGAATGAAAATGCCCCATATGCAAATGAGCAAACAAGGGCTCAGCCGAATCCTTTGTATTCATAGCCTAATTGAGTTGCTCATTAAGGCCTCAACACTAATGTCTGCTCATTAGTGCGTTATTGTAGGCCTATAGCCTATTTTGTCCATGAAAATGATATTAAAACCACACAGACTTCAACAATAGGGTTAACATAGATTTTTTAATATATATATATATATATATATATATATATACACACCAATGATTACCTCTCTGAAATAGACTATTCAGGACATAATGCAAATTAATATTTGATAACCGGACAGACACTAAAAGGATCGATTAACTGCCAACACTGTGATTATTAAAAAGTGCAATTATGTCACGGTGTAAAGTGATAATTAACAGCGTTAATTATGCTACTGAACCAAAGCCTCGCCCCCTTGCGTCACGCCAATATACTTTTTCATGAGGTATGTAATGGTAGCGTATCAGTCGCGAGCAGCAGCTGATGATTGAACACCGAATAGTTTGAACTGGCTTTTCTTTCTTGGTAATCAGTATCTTGCTTTCTACTACCTGTACATCACCTGAAATAAGACATAACACCCACTGGTTGCATACTTTTCTTTTGTATAGATATTTTTTCGGAAGTAATTTATTTGACAGGACGCGCTCCGGGAAGGATGGCTGCCATCAAGGCGCTTCAACAGTGGTGCAAACTTCAATGCGATGGGTACCGAGATGTGGCTATCATCAACATGACAACTTCTTTTAGGGACGGGTTGGCGTTCTGTGCGCTTATCCATAAGTACAGACCGGACCTAATGTAAGAATTATAATGACTTAAAATACAGATTTGGGTGAAGAATTGCTGTTCAACGTAATGGTTAATCAGGTGCAACAAATCAGCAGCAGCAAACAATCAATACGTCCAAACACTTCGATGGGCGTTCGCTTTTAAAGCTACAGTTAAAACTTGTAATATTATTGAATCATATGAATAACCGACCTCGGCGTTTTCCAAACTCGGTGACCGTTTTATTTTTGCCATAACACCACACAGC
This sequence comes from Salmo trutta, assembly GCF_901001165.1. Lineage (NCBI taxonomy): Eukaryota > Metazoa > Chordata > Actinopteri > Salmoniformes > Salmonidae > Salmo > Salmo trutta. The sequence goes on from NC_042957.1 coordinate 49,852,830, forward strand.
TGATTTCAAATGATCAAAGCTTGATTAGTTGATTTGAATCAGCTGAGTAATGTTAGGGCAAAAAAACAAAACGTGTAACGTTACCGAGTTTGGGAAACCTTAGCCTCCTGTCGACGTACCTTACCACAACCAAACAACATTTTAATGTTTTTGTCATTTAGTCTTCTACTTTACGAACACATTTTGTAGCTTAGACTATAGCTTCGAATCATGATTTTAGAAAAGTAATGTTCTCATGTAACGTTAGGCCTAATGTAATCCCTTGAACACTACAGACAATAGAAACGAAGCGCTATTTGCTATCATGTTCTAAATAAATCTAACTAAAGTATTCCCAGTGGCTTCCTGTCTAACAATGGTGGCGGGAATCCCCCCTCGTCAACGTCCTTTTAGTCAGAGGATGGGCAAACTTTTGGTTGCAATTTTTATTTAATTTTACCTATTTATCTAGGCATGTTCATAAATTAGGCTAGATTAGCATAGGCAAATATTCATGTGAATTTTGAACTACGAGTAAGGAATTTTTTTTTTTTTACCAGTTTCATGTAGGTTTGCATGTGATCCTTTATTTTTAATCAATACGTTGCATAATGTCACATGAATGGAAATAAAATATGCCCTTGTCAAACTTAGAGTTTCCAGGTTAGGAGAGAACACATTCGTTTTTATGTACTAAATGTCTGAAACAGAAAGAAACCTCACAGCATAACCATTCCCACAAGATTTCTTGCTGTACTAGTGGACTAGAATATTATCTTTGATAAAACCTGGTTATTTTCCCTGAACAGGGCAGTTACTCACCCAAATTCACGAGAATAACCTTTGATCAACCTCCCCAATGTGAATTACTAATTTCCCTGTGTTCTATATTCAGAGACTACGACTCCCTGAATAAAGAGGATGTTTTTGACAACAACAACTTGGTAAGGGTGTACTGTCTATTTATGCATGTAACATCATTACAGTTAAAGGTTGTACATTGACATGCCCATACTGAACTGTTTGGCCATCTTATCAGGAAGTCAGTTGGTTTGTGATTGAGGTGATTGCATTGTTACAAATGCATCAAGTCCTTTGTAACATTCAGGCCTATTTTTATTAGTGAAGTCTCCAAAGGACTGGAATTGTGCACAAGTCAATTCATGGTTATTTTGATATATACCTCAGAAGTGTTTCTATTGAACTGGGGCAAACACAGTTTGCTTTGAAGGGTGATGTTGAATGCAACTCATGAAAAGAATGTGATGGCTCACCATAAATGTGACCTATTGCTTGTAGCATGCATAGTATGTAAATGCAGTGGCCAAATGCAGAACGTCTTTCCCAGTTGATAACTGAACATGTATTCCTAGGATTTCATGTCCCAGGCAAGGTAATTCATATACCAACTGTAGTTTGGGAAACCATCTCTGCTTGGGGTGCTATACGAGGTCTGTCCCATGTTGCTGTTTTAATGTGAGGAGAATATCATCTGCGAGTTGTACGGAACGTGTCAAGTCAGTGAGTGTTACACTGCCTAACAATTCACTTGGTAGTGACTTTGGGTAGTTACACTCATTTCTATTGATACTTCGACAGATGCCGACTTGACTATTAACACCTGAAGAACATCAGATACTATGTTGGACTTGGTTGTATTTAACTTGTTTTTAACTCTTAGGAATTATTTCACCAACTGTTTTGTCATTGTCCGCCCCCCTCTCTATTTCCTTCATAGCAGGAAGTGTGTTAGGACTGTTAGTATAAGAATGAGTTAAACAGCAGCGCAGCTGGGACTTGTCCATAATTTAGTCATTCTCTCTGTGCTGGTTTCCTCTGATTTTTGAGGATTACAGACCTCATAGTGTTCTATGCTCTCCGGGATCTGTTGCAAAACACTAGCTGCTAGTTGTGCCGATCCCCCACAGCGTCTGTTAAGAACCTGAGTACCAGAAGAGGCTCCCTGGGTTATTCATTATGAATGAGGCTTACTGTTATCCGTGGGCCACTCGATCCGCACGATAAAGGTCCATTTACAAATGTTAGACAGTATGGTGAGACAACACTACTTGGGGGGTTGCATAAGAAAAATGTGTTTTAAGCCACAAAGAAGAATATCGTTTTTTTTCCTTCTCAGTTTTAGTAACGCTAGTCTATTTGACCAACCAACTAGGAAGGAATTCCCCCATGGTGGAGTCCAAACACCAATGTTGTGTAGCTACTTCTTTTTAGTATGAGGTAATCCCATACACATTGACAGTAGTCCTCTCTATTTCATGACAAGGAGGTCCCAGTCCTTCGTGTGTGTGTCAGGTTTCTCTCAGTGGTGGTTCTGTCACTACAGACTCAAATATGCATTTGTCTTGTCCAGACTCTGTTTCGTTACAGTACAGCAACAATGGGCTGTTACGTTTCTGTTATACAGAGAATCTCACAAATGTAGAAGTTGTTTGGCCTTTCTCCTCCTGCTCCAACGCGAACGGATATGCCGTTCTGCAAGGCTGTACTTTAACATTTTAATGAGCACATCCAGGTTGAGCCTAAACAATGCCCCGTTGTCCTTCTCCCTCCTTGTTCCCAGGGCTGAGTGTGCACAGAAAATGTGCTATTCATTATTCACCCCCTGTCCAGACCTCCCCGGCATGGGGCCACAAACAGCTGCTGGCTGGACTTCACTATTTCCTTTTTCTGAAGAGACAATTTTGTCTGGCTTATGTTTACAGTTAAATTAAGTAGCTGCTTTGTATATTAAGAAACACTCAAGAACATTGGGAAAGTGTTATTCAAATGATGTAAGATTTTTCCTTAATACCTCTGCTTTGTAAATGTTTAAAAAAGTTAACAGTTTGTAAAAATGTACAATGTTATGTGTTCTGCTTGCTAGGGGGAACTCCAATACACCTGACCCCTCTTGTCTCTCTATGGCTTTAGGGTTGGTTAATAAAACGAAGTGTTTATTTCTAACTTCAGGCTTTCCGGGTTGCGGAGGACAAGCTGGGGATCGCTGCTCTGCTGGATGCAGAGGACATGGTGGCCCTGAGGATCCCAGACCGACTGAGCATCCTCACCTACGTCTCCCAGTACTACAACTACTTCCACGGACGCAACCCTAGTAAGACTGTCTGACTTGAGGCAGCTTTGTTACATTGGAGCACTAGCCTATATGTTGCACTATAAGTGCTTCCTTTCCTGGTGAGGTTACTTAAGGTGATTGTGGGAAAAACACAGGTGTTGTGTTAAATTTGGTGAAAACATTACTTCAAATCCGTTTAGTGTAATGTGCCTGTCCTTACAATCGGTAGTATATTTAAAACTTGTCAAATGTTTGTTTTTTCAAATTGTTTATGGTTATTGGTTTATAAGATAGTTTGGATATACAGTTTCACATGCACAAAGCATCTCTACTGAGCTATTGGTTCAGGTACTGTAGACTAGAGTATTGTGGCTCAACCCTCTGATTTTCTGATGGCCAATGTTGTCTTCCAGTTGGAGGCGTGGGTGCTGTGAAAAGACCAGCAGAGGGCTCCAAGGAGGAGCCGTGTGGAAAGAAGAATCTCCCGGTGGTTGCCAAAACCATAGTGTCTAAAATGGCCATAGAGAATCGCCCACCTCCCTCCTCTCTCATGGTGAAAACCTCCCCCAAAGCAACCAGAGCTGCTGTTCAGGTTAGAGGAGTACAAATGGCTCTTTAATGTCTATTTTAAAAAATTATGGTAAAATGTTCGACAGGCATACATTTAGGTGAACTACTGAATGTACACTATATATACAAAAGTATGTGGACACCCCTTCAAATTAGTGGATTTGGCTATTTCAGCCACACCCATTGCTGACAGGTGTATAAATTCAAGCACACAGGCATGCAATCTCCGTAGACAAACATTGGCAGTGGAATGGCCTTACTGCAGAGCTGTGACTTTCAATGTGGCACTGTCATAAGATGCCACCTTTCCAACAAGTCAGTTTGTAAAATGTCTGCCCTGCTAGAGCTGCCCCAGAAAACTGTAAGTGCTGTTATTGTGAAGTGGAAACGTCAAGGAGCAACAATGGCTCAGCTGCGATGTGGTCAGTCACACAAGCTCACAGAACAGGACTGCCGAGTGCTGTAGCGTGTAAAAATCATCTATCCTCGGTTGTAACACTCACTATAGAGTTCCAAACTGCCTCTGGAAGCAACGTCAGCACAAGAACTGTTCATAGGGAGCTTCATGAAATGCGTTTCCATGGCCGAGCAGCCACACACAAGCTTAAGATGGTAATGCCAAGCGTTGGCTAGAGTGGTGTAATGCTCGCCGCCATTGGACTCTGGAGCAGTGGAAATGCTTTCTCTGGAGTGACCAATCACGCTTCACCATTTGGCAGTCCAACGGATGAATCTGAGTTTGGCCAGGAATGCTACCTGCCCCAAAGCCTAGTGCCAACTGTAAAGTTTGGAGAAATAATGGTCTGGGGCTGTTTTTCATGGTTTGGGCTAGGTCCCTTAGTTCCACTGAAGGGAAATATTAAAGTTGGTTTGTCAAGCTCGGTGTGGAAGAACTTGACTGGCCTGCACAGACCCCTGACCTTAACCCCATCGAACACCTTTGGGATGAATTGGGACGCCGACTGCGAGCCAGGCCTCATCGTCCAACATCAGTGCTCGATCTCACTAATGCTTTTGTGGCTGAATGGAAGCAAGTTCCTGCAGCAATGTTCCAACAGGGAGTGGAAAGCCTTCCCAGAAGAGTGTAGGCTGTTATAGTAGTAAAAGGGGACCAACTACATATTAATGCCCATGATTTTTGGAATGACATGTTTGACGAGCAGGTGTCCACATACACTACATGACCAAAAGTATCAAAACTCCCTTTTTCAGGACCCTGTCTTTCAAAGATAATTTGTAAAAATCAAAATAACTACACAGTTCTTCATTGTAAACACTGTTTAATTAATGAACGTGCACCTGTGGAACGGTAGTTATGACAATAACAGCTTAATTAAGGTCACAGTTATGGAAACTTAGGCCTCTTTAGTGTTCTTTCTACTGACTCTGAAATACACCAAAAGAAAGATGCCCAGGGTCCCTGCTCATTTGCGTGAACGTGCCTTAGGCATGCTGCAAGGAGGCATGAGGACTGCAGATGTGGCCAGGGCAATAAATTGCTATGTCCGTACTGTGAGACGCCTAAGACAAGACGGACAGCCCATCGTCCTCGCAGTGGAAGACCACGTGTAACAACACCTGCACAGGATCTGTAAATCCGAACATCACACCTGCGGGACAGGTACAGGATGGCAACAACAACTGCATGAGTTACACCAGAAACGCACAATCCCACCATCAGTGCTCAGACTGTCTGCAGTAGGCTGAGAGGCTGGACTGAGGGCTTGTAGGCCTGTTGTAAGGCAGGTCCTCACCAGACATCAACGGCAACAAAGTCGCCTATGGGCACAAACCCACTGTCGCTGGACCTGACAGGACTGGCAAGAAGTGCTCTTCACTGACGAGTCGCGGTTTTGTCTCACCAGGGGTGAATGTCAGATTCGTGTTTCTTGTCAACGGAATGAGCGTTAAACCAAGGCCTGTACTCTGGAGAGGGATCGATTTGGAGATGGAGGGTCTGTCATGGTCTGGGGCGGTGTGTCACAGCATCATCGGACTGAACTTGTCATTGCAGGCAAATTCAATGCTGTGTGTTACAGGGAAGACATCCTCCTCCCTCATGTGGTACCCTTCCTGCAGGCTCATCCTGACATAACACTCCAGCATGACAATGCCACCCGCCATAATGCTTGTTCTGTGCGTGATTTCCTGCAAGACAGGAATGTCAGTGTTCTGCCATGGCCAGTGAAGAGCCTGGATCTCATTCCCATTGAGCACGTCTGGGACCTGTTGGATCGGAGGGTTAGGGCCATTCCCCCCAGAAATGTCTGGCAACTTGCAGGTGCCTTGGAAGTGTTGGGTTACATATCACAGCAAGAACTGGCATATCTGGTGTAGTCTGAGGAGGAGATGCACTGCAGTAATTAATGCAGCTGGTGGCTACGCCACATACTGACTTTGGATTTTGACCCCCCCCCCCCTTTTGTTCAGGGATACATTATTCCATTTCTGTTAGTCACATGTCTGTGGAACTTGTTCAGTTTGTCTCAGTTGTTGAATCTTATGTTCATACAAATATTTACACATGTTAAGTTTGCTGAAAATAAACGCAGTTGACAGTGAGAGGATGTTTTCTTTTTTTTTGCAGAGTTTACATGACCAAAACACTTTCTTTTTTTTCTTCTTTTTTTTCCTCTCTCCTTCACAGAAGACTGAAGTTTTGGTGGAGAGCTCCAATAAGACGGGCACTCTGAGCAGTAAATGTGTTGTGTGCAAATGCCACGTTCATCTGGTCCAACGGCACTTCATCGAGGGGAAGCTTTACCACAGGAGCTGCTTCAAGTAAATGTCCACTTCAAAAATAGAAAGCTGCTCCATCATTATGGTTAAAATGTGTTGATACCTTTTATGTTGCACCTTTCACTAGGTGCAGTGAATGCTCCATCGTCCTCCTGGCTGGGGCCTATAAACCAGGGAAGGAGCCAGGTATCTTCATCTGTAATGATGATCAGAACACTAAGAATGGCTGCAACAAGCCTCCCTCCTCTGGGGTTGTCATCCAAACCGGATGCCCAAGCGCCAATGTTGAATCCAAAAGTGACACCAGCAGAGTCCAGTCTGTCTCCCGCTCCACCTCTGTGCCTTCGATCCCCATCAAGGTGGTCTTGCAGCCTGTGGAGACCACCACCCCAGCTCCCCAACCCTGGACCAGCTCGGCCCAGAGAACCCAGGCAGCACGGCAGAGGTTCTTCCAGTCATCTACCTCAGCCCCAGAGGGCCCCTCAGGACTGCCGAGGGTACCCCTGAGTCCTGAGGAAGAGAAGAACCGAGCCAGGGCTGTCATTACCCAGAAACTAGTTGAAGCGAACTGCAACAACAATAACACCAGATACTTTGTTATCCGACCAGCAGAAAGGAGGTGAGAAAAGGCCTATGGGTTTACCTACAGGCTTTTAGTGTTCCAGTGTACACAGCCACAGTTCCTATTATTTTGTGGATGTCAGCTAATACTAAATGTACATTTCCAAACCTAATGGTGATGGTATTGCTTCCCAGGTTTGGAGACGTGCTAAGCTCAGCGGACCTCCCCAGCTGGAAGCAGGCTAAATGTGGGCCAGGCACAGCAGGACAACTCTTCACCAGCCCCACCAGCAATAAGGAATTGCTTAACACTGTCAACAAAGCCAGCGCCAGACCAACAACTGTATCCTCCACCACCAAAGGCAAGCTTTTTCAATTCCACTTAATTTTCAGAACTTTTTTTTTTATCATGATCATGTTTTTACCACTCCAGCTCCCCATAGGGGAAACTTCAAAAGCTGGAACGCTTTCGATTACCTTGTTAATACAAGGGTGTAGCCGAGAACAGCATTTCCATACAGTTTAACAAAAGTCTGTTTTTAAGTGCATGAAAATAAGATGCGCTGCTTGTGCATTAGCAGTCTTCACTAACAGCCATTTTTAATTTGGTCATCCCAGCTTGTTTAGCCCTTTATTTTAAATGTTTAAAAAAAAAAATGTACATTGAATTGTAGAATTTGATAATGAGCTTGAATCATCCACTCTCCTTTCAAAATGTATTTCTCTTTGGCAGTAAGTGCAGGCTGTGCAGAGGCTCCTGTTAACTGGCGATCAAAGCTCAAGCCTGTTAAAAATGGACCAGGACTGAAGTAAGTCTGGACTGCTCATCAGTTATCTGTTAATCAATCACTTTCTCTTTCTAATCCTGTACATCCACGCAAAGGGAAGGCAGGTATGGTCACCCGGGTGAGAGATTAAATTATATATCTGATCTGGAGAGCTAACCAGTTGGGCATCTCATGTATCCACACCTCCAGCCTCCAGATTCATCCTGCCTCGCCCTGCTCTGTTATGGCTGATTGGCTGAAATTGCTGCCACTCTCCTCCCCCATCCTCACAAGTCCCAAGGAGTGCTATGCCTGAAATGAACCCTAGTGCAACACTAACTAGCTTCCCAGAGTTCCCTCTGATGACCCCCTCCACTGTTTTTTCACCTCCATTATTTCTAAATATTCAAGGTGAGGCTGAATGTTCTGTTTGTACTTACTGTATGTTCAATCCAAAATGGTTGACTTCAGGGGAAAGTCCAATATTTTCCTGTTCCTTACATGCACCCTCTTTCCCCAGCACCTCTGACTCTAAGGACCAAGCGATCATTGTTGAGCAACCCAAACCTGAAGCCATCTCGAAGTCTTTTGCTACTAGTATCATCATCAACATCAGCTCTACCTCTCCTCCGATTCCCCCAGCAGCCTTCAACCCTCCTCCGCCTGTCCCGGTGTCTCACAGAGCTCCGTCTCCCAAGCAGCCCCGTTGCGGCTCTGGAGGCTTGGGTACATGCTTTTTATTATCCTCTAAAGTTGGCAGAGTAGTGATTAGTGTCTCATAAGTGATTGAGTAAACATTTTCGATGACTTGTTGGGATTTTAAATTATCGCGCCTCACCTTCTAGGTACTAAAAATGGGAATTATTCTACTCTGTTGTCCACTCCTCCCCTGGTTCCTGTCTGGCACAGGGTTCCCACTCCCAATAAGCCTCACCTCAGCTCTTCGGGATCGGGTAAAGACAAGAACTCCATTCAGTGATTGCATCGCAACAATGTATTTGGAGTCTATATATTGCAGTTTATTAATCGGTTACATTTTGTTTGATTTTTTTTTTTTTAGGCTCAACGGATGGCGATTATTCTCCCCCTATGTCTCCTAAACGGCCTCGCCATGGCTCCACCGGTTAGACTGTGCCTTCACTTTCTATTACCAGACATTGTCTCAACCTTTGATGTTTTAATCTTTTTTTTGTTGTGTCTTAGCCTGTTTATTTTCAGAAGTTAAGTCTTATGTGACAATGGCTCCCTGAGTGTCGGCCATTAAATATGTAATAAAATAGGATTATCTACCTCTTAGGCTCCAAAAATGGAAAGTATTTGTCACCCACAAACACCTCCCAGTCTGAAACGAGGTCCCCCTCGGTAAGTTGTCAGTTTTGTCTCATACTTAAATAGTGGCATGTTACTAGAGGCAATAACTATCCTATGTGAAAATACGTAATATTCTTATGAAATTCAGGTTATAGTTAAATAATTACACAGGATTAGCAATTGGTGGTGACACAATGGGGTTTTTCTTTGTTTTGTTCAATGCAAGTCCCATCACATCCCCATGGACCAGATAGTGAAGGAGCTGCGTGAGATTGAAGACAGCCTGGGTGACTTGGAGAGGAAGGGAGTGGAGATGGAGAAGAGGCTTCGCAGCTGTGAGGAAGGTACTTTCCAAGGGACTTCCCTTTACTCCGTGTTTCTCCTTCCTTTGTTGATGTTGACTAATAGCGATTGTTCATTTGCCAAAGCAAGTGGGAGAGAGGTCCTCGGCATACACTTTCTCCCTTTGACGTTTTAGTTAAGTTATTGGTTTTGGCACGTCTGGCTTTTGAAGGACTTAACTGTGTGCAGAATCGCTTGTCGTTTATGTTAAAGAAGACGGACCATGTTTCAACCCTAACTGGATCTTTTATAGGACAAGATTTTGAAGGACATGGGAGAATCTCAATTGCGTACTCCTCACCTCAACACATTGGATGAAGAAGCCCTTCTCCTCTGACCTTCTCCTCCAATGGGTTTTGAGAAGGGGGGAGAATGCAATTGAGATTCTCCCCCTCTGTCAAAGTTTATTTCCAAGTTAACTTCCAAATAGACCAGCCTTTATGATTAGATATTTCTTAATGTATTTCAATTGAAATGGCCCAGTCCCTCCACTTCTCAGTTTTGAGTTGTGCTCTGATGGTGAGCATGTTATCCCTGCTAGCCCACCTGGGACTCTACACAGGAATCCAAACCCACACAGCCTGGAGGGGAGAGGTGACTGCCGAACAGGTTCCATTTCCCTCCTCCACGGCCCAATGAGGCGAGAGGCGGGCATTGTCTGCATGGAGCGCCTTCTCCCTCTCTGATACTATCCATCCCCCTTGAGTGATAGAGAGGTGGTGGTGAAGAGCTGACCAGCCCCAGAGACTGGCTGTGGCTGCAGACAGAGCAGGAGCAGTAGGGGGCCTGATTGCTCTGCTCAAGGTCACCATCTGGGCACGGTTATATTAATATTATTATCTGGTTCACTGCTTTACTCCCTCCCTCACTCCTTACATGCTCCTGTCTGTCCTGCTGATAGGAGGCAGGGGGAGTTAATGGGACTCTTCTCTCTGTCCCAGGCCAGTTTGTACTATTGGTTGTGGCTGGTGTGTTTGTATACCCACAGCCCTTAGGCACTGACAAAGGCTCAATGTGCATGTTGGACTGTAACAATGTGATTCATTTTGTTCATAAGTCTTGCACAAATAAATGTCATTTATTTTATGTATTGCCAATGAACTTCCTTGACACTGGCCTTTTGCAGAGGGTGAGGGGGACATTTTGATGGACCCTCTGATGGTTGACTGGTTCAACCTGATCCGAAAGAAGCAGACATACATTAGGAGGGAGTCGGAGCTTGTGTACATGTGAGTACTTGTCAAGTTAAGTTACCCAAATGTATATGCACCATTTTGGAATTACAATGGCTTAAACATCACTTATTGCATTTGTCAGAGCTAAGACTCAAGACCTTGAGGAGCAGCAGCCTGGGGTGGAGGGTGAGCTGCGCAGACTGTTGGAGAAACCAGGTAGGAGGCACAATGTTCACACAGCAACTCAACTGTTTACTTTACAATCCCCTAACAGATCAGCAGCTACCGTTTTGTAGTGCTCCTATGTCTAACACAGGTCGTCTTATCCCTGGTGTCACAGATCATCTGAAGTCTACAGAGGAGCGTCAGCGAGAGAACAGGCTGATGGAGAGGTTGATGGAGATTGTGAACGGTAGAAACGCCATTGTAGAAGGACTGGATGAAGACAGGCTCAGGTAGGGAAGTAGTGCAACTTTATTGCTTGTACAATTTGAGTTGTGACCCTTTTTTAAATGTGAGGAGCATTTGAATATCTGCACTGGTCTTAAGCAGTGACTGGAATGTCACTGAGGTCAAGCTGGATGTGTAACTTGAAAAACCTAAACATGTTCTCAATTTTTAGGGAAGACAAAGAGGATCAGCAGTTGAATGAAATGATGCAGACTCTTGGTGAGTATTTAAAATGCCCCTGTCTTTAAACCCTGGGATGTTCCTTGCTTAATGTCTTTTCCTCTCTTTGTTCTGGTGGACAGGACTTAAACAATCCAAAATCAAGAGGAAGTCTTCCTTCAAAATGCTGTTCAGACAAAAAAGTAGTAAAAAGGTCACTGTGGGGGATCCAGGGACTGCGTTTTGATCTGCTCTGGGGGGTTGAGGTATGCGTTTTCCCATGTGTCTGGATTGGGTTTATATTTTCAAGTGATACGGAGTGTGTGCACCGACTTTTGTTCATGGCGGTATTGGAACTCGGCTAATAAGTAACAAGATTGTATGTTGCTGAGCCTAAAAGATCTGAAGGTCCAAGACCAACTTTTTTTTTTTCAGCAACATAACACCAACTTGATGTGATTTGTCACAAAGGTTTGTTTAGAAATGTTTTTTGTTTGAGAAGACTCTAGGCTTTCACTCTTCATTTAGTGTTGTTCTTGAGATGGGTCTCATGACACTTGACTGATCATAATGTGATGTTTTGTTCCTTGTGAGTTATGGTGTATATCTAAGAGATCACAATTTAGCTCATGGTTTGCTTAACTTTGTTAGTTTTTTTCCCCCCCACACGTCTAGGTTTGGATTGTTGTGAAGAGGTGTTCAAGAGTCACTGTTAGAATGAGTCCAATGCAAAATAATGTAACAGGTATTGTTGCACCAGATAATGGTGAAGGAGAATCCATATCACTGTGTTAAGTTGTTAGTATCAAAAGAAGAGCTTGCCTTTGAGTGGTGTTTTTAGCTCCAGGATGTCTATTTTAATACCAATGTCTTTTATTTTGCTTCCAAAAAGTATGTCATTACAAAAACATCGAGTAACATTTCTAGTGGAATCTGTCTGTAGACCAGTGAAGTGGTGAGCAGCGTGTTCTACGGTACCTCATTTTTAAAGGCTGTAATTCTCCTGTCGTGCTGTAGGTGGCACCATGGTTTTACCGTACACGTACCGGGCAGGAACCTGAATCCAATTCACCACAGTACAGTTAATTTATTAGCAAATTTTATACATGCTGCAAAAAGTTCCAACTCTGCTGATGCAATAACATTGTGAAAGTTTACGTAGAACAGTAGCTTATAAACTAATGGTTGTATTGAGCTTTTAATCTTAAACCTGTTTTAATTAAACATAATTCTATACTAATATATCTACTGAAGCATTGTTTATGCCTGGTCCATTATTGCAATGTTTTAAGTAAACATTTGTCTTTTGGAGTCATCTGTGAAAATGCTGTTTGAGGTATGCACAGGTCCCAATGTCTGACTTTTTAAAATTTGGAAGAAATGTTAAATGAATGTGTGTATCTTTTATTGAAATGAGTTGGCTGTCCAATAAATAATTTGAACATACTTGGTTTTGAAAGCACTCATATCTAACTTCTTAAGGTCTTGTAGAATTTAACTGTAGGCCTTTTATTTTTTTTATTTTACTTTAAGCCATGATATTTTAGTTTCAATTAACATGTTCCTTGATAAACTGTAGGGGATGTATTTTCAATATGATTTGAATTCTTCACATGTGAGACTGTTCAGTTCCTGATGAAAAATCTAAACCGATCCTTGTTCTATCTCATAGAAGCACACAGTTAGACCACAGTCCTCATCCAACATGTTTTGGTTCTGGACCAGCTATGCCGGGGCCCTACTTAAGCTCAGAAGGGATCATTCAGAGCTATGTACTTTTCTGCATTTAATATGGGTTTTAGGGACGGCATCAAGATGATTTTGTTCACGTCAATATATTTGCGGCTACTTATAAATGATATATCCCCAATTGAAGATGCATGAAATTGTGATCACAAACTTGGAACGGCATCTTTCTAGCTGAGAGGAGCTGGGGATGATATTGGTGCAGTACGCCATGTGTGATGTAGGTGACAGTCAAGACAGAATACGCGTGATCGAGGTAATTAAAGCTTTGCGCCCCATCTACTGCAAATGCTTGCGCTTCTGCAATTAAGAATCAAAGGCGAGGGCTTAGTGTCAGGGGGGTGTCTAATACATGGTTTTAACAGGAATGGGACCTGATTTGCCAGGCTCCTAGCGACAAGCATTAACAACGGCCTCAAATTAGAAGGCCATTAATATTCATAAGTAAAACAATTCGTCCTGTGAATGTGCTGAAATGAAATCCTCTGAGGTGAGCTCTTGTGTCCGCGCTGTCCATCAAAATATGCCATTACTGATGGAGTGGTTAATCTTTATGAAAGGGTGGCAATAATGTGTTGTACTGGCTCTGACAAAATACACGTTATCTTGACTTATTCAGGGTTTTACGTTCAATTCATTTAAATGATTTGTTACAAGGACTTGTGCCGTACTCTACATTGTATTGCATCCTTACGCATGTTTTACAATCAAATCCACTACCCATCTATAGTGTAATTTATATTTGATAGTTTTAGCCATAATTGCTATAGTAACAAGGCACCAGTAAGCATTTTTGAGGGCATATGGGTTAAAAACCCCTCTGTATAAAATGTGTGTGTGTGTGTGCGCATGTTGTACTCATTCAGTCTGCCACTAGCCTGTAATTATGATCCTCGAGGTAATTTTATCAGGCTCATTAGCTCTGATGAGTAAACGAGAAGCGTGCCTCTAATTTATTGGCCATCCAGGCTGGAGACTTAATTCTCATCAGAGAGATCTTAATATTTGTACAGAGAGACAGACATGTTCTATGAGTTGCTAGGCTGTAAGACCAACACTAAGTGAAAGGGAAAGACTTTATGACTTATTATACAGTAGTTGCAACACTTTTAGTGGACTGACACACACAATTGAGCATGTGCTAAAAGTTGTCATTAGATGTGCTAAAACCAGGGTCTAACCCGCATCACATTAATTTCATCTTAAAGCATTATTTCAAATGAAAGTTGTTGGTCTAGTCATTTGATTGTAAATGGATGTGTAAAATTAGTTTCTCAATATGGCAAACCGGAATCGCATTGTTTTGTTCACAGCTTTACTTCAATGGAGAATATTTTTTTTTTTTGTGATACTTTTTCTGTGTCAGAACGTTTTGAGAGAGCCGAGGTAAATATGCTCACAATTCCAGTGTGTAGAAATTTGCATTGAGGAGAAATTATGTATGCTGGCTAGTGGAAATTAAATATATAAAGTACATGACTGGTAGATTTGACAAGTGCAGCTTTCATCCATCTCAAATGAATAATTTTCACTTCCCTTAAACATCCCTAATCCAACCATGTTATCAGTGGGCATGCAGGATTCTGCCTGACTTTCTGCTCAATGCCACAGCAACTTTTAACTTAACAGAGATTCTGCAATGCAGTTGCTTTACCACAGGGTCTTATAACTCTCACACTTATCCTTTTCCTGCTGGTTTTGTGGAGCAGTAAAATTCCCCTCACAACACAATACATAACATAAGTCTTAATAGATGCCAGAATGTCTCACTCTCCTCAGACTATGTGCTGGCTCGGTGGATGACTGACTTCACTGTATTTTACCTGTGATTCACATTTGGCTGAAAACCAAGAGAGGATGGTCTCCAAAGAAACCTAGGAACAGAATTTGGCCTTTGGTCCTTTTTGATATCAGAAAGTGTGCTAATCATAAGTGAGATGCCGCTGTGGACATATTTGGCATTTCAGATGTTCAGTAAAGGGATGTATTAAGTGATTTAATGTTGAATTCCAGTCTGCTATGCAAGAACAGTTTGGTTGGTGTAATATTTTAGTAATACCCCCATATGAAGACAGTGATGTCTTCTCCACAATATTTAATTTCTTTGAATTATGCCGGTGTATTCTAGTATCTAAAGACTATGATAAACAATTCAATGAGTAATTGCTGTTTACATTGCATAAGTCTTGTTTGATACCCTCTAATATGAAGGGTTATGGTGCCGTCTACCTTTTTTCAATATCCACTTTCACAGAACCCCTCAGTTTGCGATAAGAATATTAACCTCATCAATTTCAGGTAACTTTCAACGCTTTAACATCTTGTCTTAAAGACCTACATGTTAGCAGGAGTCTCAGCCCTGGCATTTAGTGACATTTTAAGCCTTTTAACAGAATCCAGACAGGGATTTGCAGTTTCCTCCAAAGGAAAATAATTTTTTCAGAAATTGTGGGCAGGGCGATTAAGTAAAACAAACGTGTAGTATAAATAGAAGTCTTGTAAATGATATTTGTATTATGTTGCTACAGTAATTATTGCTGTCAGGCAATTACTTAATTTGGTAATAGTTATTTTCCACTGCCTTTTCCATCAAGCATTCCTTTCATGTCCATGCCTCTCATGTCCATGCCTCTAAGGTCAGAGGTCAATGCAACATCAACAGTGTTTCTGTGTAACTGAGCAGTCTTTACAGTATGGTACCGTATGTTCCCTTCAGACTCCTGGTTATGTTCTGGACAGTGGTCCAATTGTGGACAGTGCAATGGGGGAAGTTCACCTTGCTTTCAAACAAAAAACACACTTCTCACTCAATACTGTTTAAAACATAACGGATATATAGTTGTTAGCTTCTCAGACAGCCTATGAGTGACACAGTGTAGAACACACGCTCCTTCTGAGTTTCGCATAAGTCTGTGGAGTGTCTCTGCTTGGGTGTGTGACGGCTGCTGTGTAGTGGAGAGACTGGGCTCTGTTCTCTCTCTGTGGGCAGACTGCTTTGATGCAATGCCTGTCTTATCTCTCGCGTTGGCAAGGTTAATGAAGTGGTGCCGTTTTCGGAAGGAAGTCGGAATGGGATGAGTAGCAAAGACCAGAGGAAGCTCCGAGATGAAACGTACGACTCTGAGCGGCTATAAGTGGCAATTTTGGTGAATTACTTAGACAATAAGAGAGAGGTTGTCATCCTCTTAAACACAACGGAAGTGGGTATCAGCGAATGGTCGATTGGATCTCTTTAAGCCCAGTTCATGTGAAATTACATTAGCATTTAGGCTCTGGTAGTAATATGATCTGTCACATCTCCCATATAAGCCCATGTTGGTGTTGCCATGTGGTGTTTTAGTAAAGGTAGTTGTATTCAACTTGCACTGTAGTGCTAAGCAAGTGTAACAGAGTTGCTTTGAGACACTAAGTTTGACTGCCCCCCTGAAAAGAAACCTTTGCTACATATTAAGACGGGCTTTGGACCCGTTTCCATATGACATTGTCTCGGCTTAGGTACATTTGAAACCTCATTATGGTTTGTCAGGTGCACCAGGTCCCACTTAACTAAAGGGATGGCTCATTTTATTTACGAAACCTGACTTGGAGCCTGGCTCTTGGGTGCAGCTTAAACAAAGGCCAACAATGGCACCCTAATACGACTACAATAACAGGTGATGTACTGCTAATGCTTTGTAGCCCTCAGCTTTTTGGTTTTTAATATTCCAATTTCCTTTTGCATCTATAACAGCTAATAGGTAAACAGGAATGAATCAGAGAAATGAAGCATGTCTACATGCCAATGAATTAGCATATAGATGAGTTCATCCTATACAAATAGTGCTCTTTTACCCAGACCTCCCTGCGCTGTGCAAGAGATCATACAGGATATGTAAAGTATGCGAGGAGAAAATGTAAATTAATCCATTTCAACCTAATAAGAAAATTATTTTTATGTTTAACCCTCATGCTCCATTGTCCAGAATTATTGCGAGTGCAGTGAAATCATTCCCAGATTCAACTTAATTGTTTCAATGGGAACACACCGACACTGACGCATAGCGGACGTAAAGTAGCTGTGCATATCAAGTAGTCTGAGCATTCTAATCATGAATATGTGATGGACTGGAAATGTTTTACATGATCACATGTTATTTTACAGAACTTTCATGAAAGGAGCATTATTGACCATAACGTTTTGTATTTCACCCTCATAATTGTAAACCCCGTAAATAAACCCAGTCGTCATGAATCACAGCTATGTATTACGTAGCTCTTGTCAATATGCTAAAAGAAGCTTATCGAATTGGGTGTGGTGACACTGTACTAATCTTTGATATTGTGAGCACAGATGTGCCCAAAACTGAGAGGAAGACATGGCTCTCTCTCTGTCGGGCTTGGCCCTCTTCTCCTTTCCTCTCACTCACAGGATAATGTTTGAAGTCAGTCTTCTTCTGAAAGTAGATATTGAGGATGTCTGTGTTCACTAATACTCCCATTTCTCATGCAAATCCCTGGAATTGAATAGGTTGTTTATTGTCTGGTTGTTTAATATATCGAGACATTTATGCACTGTTGTCGACGTGTTTGCTCTCTGCGTTTGTAGCTGTGTTAACACACGTGAAATCCCCGACAGATTAGACTTTGATAGGGTAAAAGCCACGATGAACGTCTGTGGCTTTAGTTGAGCCTCTTCACATGGCTTTTTACCAGCCGTCTGATGCTGGTACACTTTAGCATGACTTTGGAGCATTAAACCCAAACTATGTTGTATGGTTAATGTACGCTTTCATTTATCTAACATGTTGAGGATATGCATGAAAGAGAGCCTGCTTTGGGCCCATTAGAAAAAGCTGTTGACTCTCCCTCACACGATAACACTGCATTATGCGCTGTAAGGTTGAGTGCAGTGCAGTGCAGTCTTAGCCCCCGGGCTATACTTTACCTAGGGCAGTAATTAGCCCAGGGCTAACATGTTTCATGTCAGCTCTTATTAAAGGAACTTGCGACAGCAGTTCCACTTTAAATAATGTACAACTTAATTCTGACTTAAGTTATTTGGAATGCTTCTCCTCTTACACCGGTTTAAGCTAGAAACTCCATTCAAACTTTAAAACGTGCAGACTGGTCTGGAATAGGTTTCTTGTAAAACGTCCTCCTAAAAATACTTTAATTGGATTTCTTCAACATTCTAAAGCTCCCATTGTTAACTCCCATGACTTCCAACCTTTTATTTACTGTTAACAATGTCACTTTTGACACAAATCAGCTTTGACCACTTTCCCAACAACTCAGTCAAAAACTTAGTTTGCTTCTCTGCCAGTCAAATCTGAAATCAGAACAGCTATCTTCTACCAATCACATTATACAGCTGATTTAGTAACCAAATCAACTACATTTTCTATAAACTTAGACAAACTTAGAGGGTATGAAATCTTGGTCTGTTTCCATGCTATTCAAATGTGAAATCAGAACAGAAATAACCAATCATCTACCAATCAAGAGGTACAGCTGTTTTAATAACTACATCAGCTACTTTCATTAAGCTAACTTCCCACTGTTAAATTAACTGCAATGGGCCTTTCACATTTTTTAATAATTATAGCACTGGGGGAACACATTCCAAGACAGATTATGCCCCACAGCTCACTCCAACCCACTAAATTAACCCACTCTAACAACCTAACACAGGAAGGCGGTGTCAGAGGATGGCCTGAAAGATTGCCAGAGACTCCAGCCACCCCAGCCATGGACTGTTCTCTCTGCCACCCTCCAGCAGGCGAAACCTTAGCACCGGGTCTCAAACCAACAGACTCCGAGACAGCTTCTATCCCAAGCAATAAGACTCTTGAACAGCTGACAATGACTCATCCACCCTCATCCACAGACTATCTGCACTGACTCTATGCACACACTCTGGTCTCTACCCACGTGTCACACCACCTACACTGACACTCTTGCGCGCACACTCTCTCACCATGTACACACACTCACGTCACCATTCACACACCCATCAACCACTAACACTGCTGCTATATTAATGACTGTTTTTGGGCCATGGGCCACACCCTCTCATGCCATGCCAATTGGCAAAATGGTGGCACTATAACAAGCGATTGAAAAGCTTTTAAAGGCCACACCCCTCACTCTGTTTGCGCTAGAAATGTGGTATGCAGATCCCTCTCCTCACATGAAACAAATTTGCCTCAAGGACCCATAAAGTCTGCCATGATGGATTTTCCGGCATTTAGAATTTTATTGAAAAACGACGCTACTCTTCTGGCGGGGATTGACCGATCTGCACTAAACTTGATATCTGGCCTCTATGGACCAAGGTATGTCAAACAACATGGCCGCTACTGACCAATAAACATTCACTCGGGCGTGGTCTGGCACATAAGTCAGTCACGGATATTTGTATTTTAGCACATCTTGGTACACGCGTTGCAAACACTGTCAAGACTCAACATATGCGGGTACCTTCATATCGACTACACAGTGACGCTATAACAGGCACATTTTTGTATCTCTTGATCTGTTTGACTCAATGATGAAATTTGGCGCACATGCTCAAGGATGAGTCTAGCTAACCTGTATAGTAGGGTTGAGTTTGGCCACATTGTGGCGCTGTTGGACATGAAAAACCATTCGTGCAAGCCATCGGCTCATAGCGGCCATATTGTTTTAGCTAGAGTCTTAGAATATATTTGAAGATGTACATCCGTAGATGCTGTATACCAAATTAGGTGCCGATCGGTCCAGCGGTTCTGGAGAAGACTTTTAAAGAAGTCAACATCATTAAAAATGGTCAAATACATCAAAGCATATTATATTGCATGAGCAGTTTGATTTTGAGTCTGATTTGGCAAGCATGGTAAATATTACAAAAGTAGCTCATCCTAAGGCAATGTGCAAAATGGTGGCACAGTGGGCACACAGCTGAACCTCGGCAATGATGCTTCCTGATGGGCAGCCCCCAGGTGGTGAGGGTAGGCAAAAACACATCCGCCATGCTGACCCTAAACACGGGGCCCCTCAGGGGTGCTTACTTAATTCCCTCCTGTACTCCCTGCACACGACTACAACACCTTCATAAAGTTTGCTGACAACACAACGGTGTTAGGCCTGATCACTGATGACGATGAAACTGCCTAGAGGGAGGAGGTCCGAGACCTGGCAGTGTGGTGCCAGGACAACAACCTCTCCGTCAACGTCAGCAAGACAAAGGAGCTGATTGTGGACTACAGGAACCGGAGGGCTGAGCACACCCCCATCCACATCGATAGGGCTGTATTGGAGCGTGTTGAGAGCTTCAAGTTCCTCGTCCACATCATTAAGGAATTGTCATGGTCCACACACACCAACACAGTCGTGAATAGGGCACGACAACGCCTCTTCCCTTTCAGGAGGCTGAAAAGATTTGGCATATTCCCTCAGATCCTCAAAGTTCTACAGCTGCACCATTGAGAGCATCTTGACTGGCTGCATCACCGTTTGGTATGGCAACTGCTTGGCATCCGACCGCAAGGCTCTACAGAGGGTAGTGCGCACGGCCCAGTACATTCCTGGGGCCAAGCTCCCTGCCATCCATGACCTCTATACCAGTCAGTTGTCCTGGTTGTTGTCCAGTGTCAGATGAAGGCCCTAAAAATGGTCAAAGACTTCAGCCACCCTAAGTCATAGACTGTTCTCTCTGATACCTCATGGCAAGTCTGGAACCAACAGGACCCTGAACAGCTTCTACCCCCAAGCTGTACAAATGCTAAACAGTTAGTCAGGGTAGGTATTGGTTAACTATTTAACTATCTGCATTGTCCCTCTTGACTCATCACATACGCTGTTACTGTTTGTCTGTCCTGTTGACATATAGGTATCCCTACCTATATGTACATACTGTATCTACCTCAATTCCATCGCTCCCCTGCACATCGATGCGGTACTACCCCATGTATATAGCCAAGCTATCATTGCTCATTGTGTATTTATTCCTTGTGTTATCTTTTTCTATAATTATTAGAAATATTTTTTATTATATTCTGTATTGTTGGGAAAGAACTTGCAAGTATGCATTTCACTGTACTATTTTACACCTGCTGTATCCTGTGCACGTGACAAACTTTGAAACTAGAAACTCACTAAACACGACAATAGCTTCCCTACTTAGCATTGCTAAACCTACCAATCTACTTCTATTACTATTAGGCTACTTTTACACAGTCACTGTACAACTACCACCAAGGTTATTATAATTTTGTGTTTTTATGATAGTTTTTATTTCTATTAGTTTAAAGAATTGTATTTGAAATTCAGTTTAGTTTCAGTAAGTTTTCAGATCTGATTTATTCATTTTTATTTACTTTAAGTTTCATAAACAAAATCGATTTGCTTTTGATATATGATTGAGTTTCAGTTTTAGTGTTATGGACATAAAGTAGCCTATGCGTGGAAGGTTAGGAGCCATTTATGTGTTGTGTAGTTTCAGTAATTTTTAGGGATGTCACTTCTTGCCACTGTGGGGCAGTAATCTATAAGGAGATGCGTCAGGTCATCCAGTGTGTTGATGTTAGGTTCGGTCAGGTTTTAAAGGTAGACTCAGCGAGATGACGTAGAAGCACCAAGTTAACAGTAGCAGTGGGTCAATTTCCTCAACAACCCTGGAGCGTTGAAGCGCGAGGCTAAACTTCTCTACTGTTTTGGTCCTGTAGCTACCACTTTGTAGCAGTGTGAAGTGCAATCGTGCACATGCACAGATACTCTGTGTGACTGCGTGAGAGCAAAGTGTTTCATCGCTCTCATCTCAATGGGCACGTTCCTCTGCTCAAACATTGCAGACGCCTGCCAGATCTTACAACACCTGGATAGGTATTTTACCAATCAGCTAACCACATCATGGTCGCATTCCACTGCTCAGATGTTGCATGGCTCAACCAATGGTTTAATGTCACGTCATTGACTATGCAGTCAGGCATAGTACTGCTATACCATATGTGGTTAGCTGATACGTATAATACCTATCTACTCAAGCATTTCCTTTATTTAGGCAGTTACCTGTATGTTTCTGCTGACATTCAAGGTGCTGTAATTCACTCCAGATTTCATTGGTAAGGCCTTTTGTGCCCATCACTTTGCATTATTAAAGACGCATGTAACCATGCAATCTCCGATGTGTGGGACTTGTGGCTCTGGACTCTGTTTCAGAATGCTTGTCGGTCACCTTTATTGAAAGTGCGCAAGTAACAGTTTGCTGACAAATTAATATCTGCATTGCATTTCTTCACATCTTGGAGTCAAATGTTGGGAATGTGAGTGTTGAGAAATGCCAAAGATTTCTATGGGAAGTTTCCTTTTGGAGTGTCTGTACACCTCAGTGAAGCCCTGTTATCAAATATACATATCTAGATATCCATTAGGTGAGATTTTTAGTTTACACAACACAAAAAGGCTTGATGCTCAACGTTTACTCTATTACCCGATGCTAACGTTTCTTCTGTGCATTGTTCATTTAAGCTGGAGCCCATATTTGGCTCAGGGGGCATGGTCTCAGACCTGGAGACGGTGACCAGCGTTGAGTGGTGGTGGCAGAGTAAAGCTACTGGCTCCTGAAGGAACGCTATACATAATGTAGGTCATTGCTCTCAGGTAATATTGCTCACTCGCTGTGCCATAATCTCCTATTTGAATATGAGAACGCCTTGGCCACACAAGCATGGCAATGCCTAAAGTAGGATCCACTTGCTCCTAAATGCAGAACCGAGTGAAATATGACTGACTTCTCCACGACTCGAAAGCATTGATTTGACATGGCAAAGCACCCCAGGCTCTGGTGGATACAGCACACTTAAACACATGACTTAAAAGACTTTTGGCTTGGGTGGAAAATGGGCTATATAGCATTTCAGACATAGGAGTCAGGGGTATGGTTGTTACAAGCATGATAATAAGCCTGGAGCTTTTCCTGTCGTCTTTTTATGCATTCTATGTTTTTTTTTTTTATTAAGAAGAAGAATCCCAGTCTGTCCGGCAGCACATTGACATCATTTGAAAACAAATGTGATCCAGATGATTTGAACCATTTAAATGTAATATTTATTGTTTATTGTGTAGGAGATAGCTACAATTGTTCGATATCCATGCTTTTCTTCCATGTTCAGCTGAATGGTCCAAATTGCTGAAATAAAGAAATTATACTTTGCAATTTATGAAGGGAATCAGGATATCATTTCTGGAAATTGACTTCCTGAAAGTATGCCAGATTATTTCCCTGCAGGGAACCATTGGTACTTGTGGGACGGTGCTCTACAAGTCTCAAATAATGTCACTAGAGGAATATTGAAAAGATTACTACTTTGCTACACTTAACCCCTACACGAAGCTAGTGCACAGATGGTCACGGGACTTCCCAGAATAGCCTACATGTTGAAGTTGGTCTATTTAATAATCATTTGCCAAGTAAGACGTGCGGAGGTGCTCAGGTCTATAAAAGGTTAATAAGCCTCAGCGGCAGTGTGGTTATCCAAGGTAAATGTCACTTAGATGCAGGCCACCATGGGTCAAGATCTCCCCCCAGATCTAAATGTAATCACATGGCCGTCGTCTGGCCCCAGCCTCACCCTCATTAGTGCTTGGCTTGTGTTGGAGTGTGATCTGCTTCAGCCCTGGCACTCCCCTTTACCCCTGCCTCTCCCCTGCCCCAGGCACGTGACCAGCCAGCAACTAAATAGCTGGAAAGTCGTGCTCAAAGCTGCCCAGAAATGAGGCCTTGGTTGAACTAAGGTTTTCACTGTAACTGTAGGGGATTGTACCAGGGGGAACCACAGTGAGCTGACTGCTATCATGTGATCTGATCTGCTGGGCAGGCTGTGAGCTGTCACCTGACAGAGCGCTGTGCCACCTGCCAGGCCCGTCCCCCAAATAATGGCAGACTGACCAGTGATCCACACAGTCGTCTCATCTTAATTATCTCCTCTGTGTTTAATTAACTAACCGCTTCTAGCAGCCAACAATGCTGCTTTAGATTAGTCCAAATCATAAGCAACTCAAGCAGAATGTGTCATTGTCGGACTACTTAATCTCATATCGTGGGTTGGCTCCTCTGACATTTAAGTAGAGTGAATGGATCGTTGGCCCAATATAATTATTGTTTAGTAGTCTAAGGCAATTAAAATGTATGACCTATATCATAATCACTCCAGGCTGTGCAATTGCATGTGATTCCAGTTTTTGCATGGCCATATTGTTTGTGAGAACACTTAAGGGATAATGTTTGACACATGCATTATGTCTATGTGTTCCCACTTATTCTACTCTGCTGAATAGATGCTATGGTGCACAGGGTCCATATGGACCCAGAATACAGAATTATTTCATTCTGAATATTAATATGAATTATACACAAAATGGGTAATAATTTTCCTGCCCTACAGAAATGATTAACATAATTCTGATAAATAACCAGATGGCAGAATGTGTGAATTGAGTTAGATTTATCTTAATTAATATCTTGAACCTACTTGGAGAAAGGTAAATGGCTCCACCGGGGCCAGGGATGTGTCTCTGTGTGTGCGCGCGTGTGTGTGTGTGTGTGTATCTTTCTCCTGGCCTGCCATGTAGAGGCAGCCCGAGGATATTAAGCTGCTCTCCAGGTATGCATCAAACCTAGGCAGCCTGCTGATAACACACATACACACAGACAGGCCCACAGAAGCACTCACACTAACATGCTTACGCACAACCACACTTTTCCCATATCCAATCCAACATAGAGTTTGGATCACATGTGTATTTGTGGAATGTATGCGTGATGTTTATAACAGATGACAATCAATTGACTGAGTTTCTTTCTTTTTCACATTTTACCTCAGACTGAGGAGCTCTATTTGTGGCCATGACAACTTTCTCCTCCATTTTACAGTGAACACATCTCAGCTCTAATTTCCCAGCTTTATTGCTAATTAAAAATAAAGTATACATTTATTTTACGCTGTCACAAATTAAGCCAATTAAAATGTTAATCATGACAAGTAGAAAAGGGACAAAGGAATTCAAATAAATTGATGTATTGACGTTTCTTTAATTAATTCATCCGGGGTCCTACTGTGTTGCATAATTATGCTTAAGTGTTTAATTACATATTTTGATGGGATCCTCAATTACTCTGACTTAATAAAATATCATTAGCCTGTCTCTCAGGTTCTAAGCTGTAGAGACATTTATTAGTCTATCTATTTAAATAAAATATTAGATTACCGACTGGCTAGGATATTTGGCAGGTATCCAGGCCTCAATCTACAGTAAATCTCAACCTGGAAGCCGCTCCCTCCTCACATCAAAGTTTGACATAGCAGCTAACAAACAATGTGAAATTTACATATTAATTAGTGTCAGGGAATCAGAAGCAGTGATGGATTCAAATGACTACTGGCCCCTCTCTCCGGTGTCTCCCCAGCCCGTCCCCTACCAGTCTGCAGTCACACTGCCGCCATGCGGAGAATAGAGTCCTCATAACAATGGAAAATGCCAAGACCCAAAGGGTACCTAGACCTCCATCACAGACTGGATCTCTTTTATTACTTGGTGAGTGCAAATATTCTATACCCTTTCACCATCCTGTATCTGTACAAAGCGCTTTGCAGTGTTGTGACGCCTACAATATGCCAAAGACCGAAACTAGTCTGCACAGATAGTCTGACAAAAATTAATTTAATTTGCCAATTTTGACTTATACCGGAAAACCATGAGTGAGCCACCATACTGTAGCCATTACACAATGCAATTATTAGCATGTGAGAAATCACTAAAGGTTATCATTCCACTGAAGCTGAAGTGTCAGGCTCACAGCAGCTTTTCACACAGCGTGAGTCCATACACACACACACACACACTCGCAATGTGTTTAAGCTCTGTCTTCTTCAGGCCGTTCGTTACCACGTCTCCGTGTATCTGAACATGTTTCACATCTTCCACCACAGGAACGAGAATCCTTGGCAATGGCTCTGAGGCGTATGCCTATAATTAGAAGGCAGTTCAATTGGGTAGCAGGTAATTTACCTTTAGGGGGAGACGACTAATTATTGTCTTTGAAAACCTAATTTAGCGTCAAACACTTCAGGTGTTTTTTCCCCTCTCTTTAGCAAAGGGAAAGGTGTCCTGGAGCAGTCTTGGGTTGGGGCGGAGGACCCATCCCCCATGTCTCCTGTGTCTGGTGTTATAATGTTTACATGGATGACTTCTAAAGAGAAACTAAGAGCCTGTGTCGCTGTGCAGAAACAGTGCAAAACAGAACAAAGCGTTTTTGTTGTCCTCCTTTTGTCCGTCTCTGCAGGTTCTAGTGGAGGAAGGCATCACTCTCTGCAGGTGTATGGGGTTTCTTCTAGAGTGGAAGGCACCACTCTTAGGCCCTCTGTTAAATGTTCCTAGCAGGTGAACCTGTTCCTGGCAGATGGTGTTTGTGTGAGTGACGCCCGTTCCCAGCAGAGGCAGGCCCAGGGAAACGATCACGGAGCACAGTCTCTGCAGAGAAGCCCCATCCAACCTGATGGCATATGCTCTGCTGTGGCCTACACCTGCTGAAGGATGGCGTTTACACCGCCATCCCTGGGCTCCACCGCCAAGTGGGGTGTTAATCACAGCTCACTGCTCACTCTGCTCACACACACTTTTTAAAACCAGTAAATAACTGAATACACAACTGCAGGGGCTCTGTCACTATGGACGTAATGTTATCATTTCCCCTGTAAGGCATTGGAACCTCTTTTGTTGAGCTATGTCTATCGTAGCACAATGTAGGCTAATGTGTGTAGTTTGAAACGGCAGAACGTTAAAACTGATTCCACTCAACTATAATGTGTCCTTTCCCAGACATGATGTATCTATTGGATGGAGCAAACGTGACAAAGTCATCACAAATGGACAGTTGAGAGTACAGGCCTGCATTCTATTTAAATCTATGGCCTATACAACCTCTTAGCAAACAAAAACATTACATTTTACATTTTAGTCATTTAGCAGACGCTCTTATCCAGAGCGACTTACAGTAGTGAATGCATACATTTCATTTTATACATTTTTTTTTCTTCTTCCCCGTACTGGCCCCCCGTGGGAATCGAACCCACAACCCTGGCATTGCAAACACCATGCTCTACCAACTGAGCTGCAGACTGATATCAAACTGATATCAAACTGATATCAAGTTACTCCAAGCACAATAGTCAAGCGAAGCCATATTCAAGCAATTTTATGGCTCATCCATACTATCATAGGTGTATGAAATGATTTACTGGCTGATGCTTCTCATCACTAGAGCTATAGAAAATATCACTTTATGAGAATGTTTTCCCAGGCCTTTTGACTAACCAGTGCTAACTGGAGTAGAGCAGTGTCCAGTGTCGTTGTCGGACTAGATTGGAGGTCAGTAACAGGTCCACTGTTGAAATATGTAGACAGTTAATAGCCTGGAACTGCCCTGTCCAACTGGAAACCAGTGAGCTGCTTACACTAAAACTGGGGATTAGGACACAGTCGCCCAAGTCACTGCCAATTCAGATGGCTCAGAGACCCTGGGCAAAGCAGTTTGATCTGGCGAGCTGTCATCGATTCACACAGCTTCCAGCTGGAGCACAGGAACCCCATTGAAGCACGGGATGGAACCCTCTCCATCTTGGCACATCTTGGCTGGCTCAATCCCCCGCAGGCCATTAGGGACAAAATATGTTTTGTTTTTCTATTTTCTTTTTTTTCTCCTCCCCAAGAAAAATACAGTCTGTCTTCATGCTATAACAGCCATTACTTAATTGTGCCGGATTTTCCCGAGCAGAGTGTTGCTTTAATTAAGCAGCTAATTGCAATGTAGCTCTTGATTAGCTTTGGGGGATGGGAATGTTCAGACAGGCTGATATGTTGTGCACACTTCAGAATCATTTACAGAAATTGAAGCTAATTTCACTCTCTGTGTCTATTGCTGCATTAATTTAATTTGGTTTGCTTTTAGCTCATTAACACTTCTAATTAATACGTTGACATCACTATTAAGATGTCTCTTTGAAATTGGCGTCTCCTGATAATCAGGATGGAGGAGGCTGACGGATCGAGTGAGAAGCAGACTGTACGGAGACGGAGACGGAGAGAGAGAACTCCTCCAGACTGAAGGAGAGGAGAGGAAGATAGTGGCCTCGTTTCATAAACCACAGCTAGTTTATCATAGTGGACACTAATAGGGTTTTGTGGGTAAATTGGAAATGAAAGGAATGTTGATTGTTTTAAATTGGATAGAGGTTACAGTTAATGTGCGTGTGCATGTGTAGTACGTGTGCGTGTGTGTGTGTGTGTTGCTCTTGAAGAGGGGTGGGGGTGGTGGCGAGGGCTGGGACGTCAGGGCCAGATGCCGTACACAGCTGAAGATCACGCCTGACTAACTATGTGTTTGGGTTTGTCACTTTAATGAGGAGGATTTAGTGACTATGGGTTAGTAATCCTCAGTGTGAAGCCTCATCACACCACCGTCAGTTTAGCCAACTTTTACCACCACACACTGCCATCTCCTAGACCTGGCTGGAGGATTTTACTGATAGGATCTTCTTTATTAAACATAAACCAATCATGTTATTTACATTTCTTATGTATTTCAGTCAACCTGTTAAATATCTTTGCACATGTCTGTTATTTGGATTTCCGAAATATTCAAGCATGATTGTACTTTCTTATAAAATATTGCATTGAAATGACAAAAAATTACCTATATCCTTCTACAAAGTGTTTATTAAACGTGTGGCAATTGGATAATGACTGAAAGAGGAGATTATCTAACAGAGGAGCAGTCAAGATGCTGGTTCCAAACCAAGATTCTCTCTCATTGGACAAGTTTCAGAGTCAAAATAATGGCTCTCCAATTGACTTTCTCTCACTTTGTCTTTCATTAGGGCATACAAGTCAAGAAATCAGCATGGATGCAAAAATGATTGTTATTTGACAGGCAAATCAATGGTAAACCTTGTTTTTTTTCAGTGAAGTGCTTTGTTTGCTGGTAGTATTCTCCCACTGAAGGGAAAGCCTTCTGTTTAGTACTTCATTAAAAGTCTCTCAAATAGGAGCCACTGGGGAGCGGATCTCTGCGTCACATGTAGAAGCTATCAACATCTGCATCAATTAACCCTTTCCTCCCCAGGGACCCATTAGAACGAGGAACACCCTTTAAAATTGCGTATGGTTCAGATTAGGCTCTGCAATGGTGAGTGGGAGCGATGGTATGGGCTTTTTTGTTTTACTTATAGATTAATGTGTATGTGAGACATCTCAAATGTCTTGGCTTTGTTTAGAAGCTTTGCATCTGTGCTCTTGGAATACGCTCGGGTTAACAGTTATAGTACAAAGCCGTCAGCAGCTAATGTATGGTTAACGTTGTTGATATAAGGTATTGAAAAGAACATGATACAGTATATTATATACTGAAAATAACATACATATTATGAAATAAACAGTTAGAGACATAAAATAGTTCTCAATACATCAAAATATGTGAAGTAGTTTCTCATTTTTTAATATTTAGATCGTTTTTAATTTACAGACTGTCTAGTGTTGTTGCATGGAGTCCTGTTGGCTCTAGGCGAGATGTAAAATCTTGAGAGATCTTGCATAGGATTAATGGATCCCGTTTACAGATCCTCTGTTTCCATCCTCACTAGGGGGAATCAAAGACGGGCTCAATTAAAGAATATTTTCAAGCAGCAGCAACAGTAGGGAACACAGTGATCAGTATTGGCAAGAGGCAAGAGAAACACTTGTGTTTAAGACCTATTTCCAGCCAAACACTGTGCCCAAACAATCTGAAGGGACGTTATTAAGATTGTAAATACCGCTAGGCTATATCTTAGATCCTTAGGGACCAAGAATTTACACTTTTATATAGCTACTGCTCTCTTTCCTTGAAGCAGGAAAGCAAGATGTAGCACCGACTCTAGTTCAATAGTGCTGCAGTTAGACCATTTACGGGAATACGATATTTAGCATTATTTCCAAGAAATAAAGGAGACCATGTGAGGCCTTTTACATGACAAGAAAAAATATATAAATCAGGCCATTACATGAAAAGCATTCATTTAGTTCATTTGTAATGCTGTAATTTAATCAGAATGAATATTTGAGACATAATGTAATTAACACGAAGCCATTTTCATTTAATGGCCTCAGAAGTGATTATGTTAGCTTACAATTTGAATTATGAGAATTATTATTTCTTTTGAAAGTGATTTTGTGTGAGGAGAATCCACTTAATTAGATGCACATTTATGTATTTTAAGTACAATCTTTCATAATATACATTTTGAACTCTGACATGTTTTCCTTCTCTGACAAGTTTTCCTTCTCAGTCAAGATACTTTCAATAGAAATAACATCAAGTATGATAATACACCCTAGGACATGTCATACTTTAGTCAGTATATGATTAACAAGCATCATCTGCTAACAGTGCGGTGAATTTCAATATCAATCTGGAAATGTAATTTGTGAGCAGTGTGATGTTTATGGTTGAATTGGGACACAGCTTTAAAAATATTAAACAAGATAAGCTGCAAAGCAGAGACCCGCTGCAGCATGACATGAGCCAGCACTGTTTATCCTTCAATAAGCAATGACAACTGAGCTCTGATGCATTTAACAAACCCCTAACCAAATCAAGAGTAATAAAATCATTCATTTTGGTTAATGAGGATATTAACAGCAGCAGTAGTGTTTGAGCACAAACAAGAACAACAACATTAATAATTGCAACTCTCTGGCGCTTGGCTGATGTAAGCTTTTAATAATTAACAAGTCTTTGTCTCATCCCCTGGAGGGTACACTCCTATTATCCAACTAAGTTACAAACGGGTAATTACGTTACCACTGGATGGTCAAAACAGTCGCCTCCGAACATCTCCGGGCCCAAACTTTAAGACCCGATTTCAATCAATCCAGCTTACATACGACATCCGCCTCAGTTAAAAGGAAGACATGGCATTTCCACTTATTTATTTAAAAAATGTTCTCTTCTCATTAGAGGATTACTCCTCTTACCTCCTGTGTTTACATATTAGTGCTAATCCAATTGAATCAACAAGGGCACTTAGTACTGGCTAAGAACTGAGTCTGGGGGACTTAACTTGGGAGGGAGTGGTTATTCATTTACTTCTTCCGATTTTTAGGCTTGAAGGGGGAAGTAGTTTTTGGAACATCTGTTATGACAAATCAAGCATTGAGAGCATTTTGTCTTGTCTAAGATTGAGCTCAGCTGCAGTGAGTGAGGGCACTGTTGTGAGGTGAGCACAGTTCCAGAACCTTACTACAGAGGGAGCCCCTGGTTCTAAGTCTGTCCAGGAGGACCAACTTGTCCTGCTATACAATACGCATGTCCAGGAACATGAGAGAGGTGTTGCACGACAAACAAACATCCAAAACAGTCTCTTCGAACATAATATCTACAAGCGATTATAATAGGAACTATAAGCACAAAGATATTTAGTCGGGGTGTTGACGAGCAGCGGTTGCCACGGTAATGAGAGAGGTTGAACCCTTGGCTCTTCCCTGACCCTTTCTCCTCACCATCATCCCCATGACATCAGTCAGGATCTTTGACCTGAGGGGCACGCCCTGTCAGCTGAAACTAATTAGGGTTTGATCACTTGTGACTGTTACAACAACCAATAAAGCAATAGTCACACAGGAGAGGCAGTTTTAATAGGCCTATGGCTGTAAATTGGCATAAAAAAGCAAATAATTAGGTAAGAAAATGAAGACAAAGGGAAGCTTTAGTATATGTTTTATAAAGTGAAGTCTTTACAATTATGCTACACATTACACACAAATCTAATGCTGTACATTTCCCTTAAGAAATGATATCAAAACATGCTCTTTGATGATCAATTTCCCTCATCATACTGTACTATACCTTAACAAGGCCTGAAATACCTCTAGATCTCCCTCCTTAAGCTCTCCTGAAATCCTCCAATACGGGAGAAATATATATGATACTCTATTGGCTCAGCAGAGGGGCAGTATGTGTGTAGTTAGACCGTTTATCTTCCCCTAATTAGTTATAGATCAATAAAGCAATTGATTTTGCAATTCACCCAGAGCTTTAGCCGAAGTGTCAAAACAAAAAATGCTATGCAATTCAACCATTAGACACAAAGAGAGACAGGGCTCTTCAAATTTCCCCATAGACTTTGGACACTCTTTTCCTTGGCTGACACCGCCATTAGCATATCTGCTCTGAATTTGGCTTTAGCATACAGGGGGAACCATATGGTTTAGGAAAGCAAACAAACAGTATCACATAGCTCCTATTGTGTTAAACCAACAGAGCTTGATAAACAAATCGAAGCTTAAATCAGGGTTTGATCTCATAAATAATCGACGTGGCTTTAAAGGAGGAGATAATACATCCATAGTTCACTCTGGAGCACGCCCGGTGACATGTTGTGTTTTGTCAGAGGTTCTTTCCAAGCAGCTTCATCATTAATCATTTGTCCCTCTCCTCTCCTCTCCTCCCCTCCCCTCCTGTCCTTACCTCTCCTCCAGGGCTGGTCTGATAGTTTCTAATTAAGTAGTGTCTGGTGTCAGGGATGCTGAGAGACATGTTATCATAACCAGGTACCATGGACACAGACATACTGTATTAGGCACCAGAATAAAATCTCACCATCTTTTCCTTGACAGGGATACATCCTAACAATACACATGATACGCCTTTCCAAAGTAATAATCAAGTGATGTTTGGGTAGGGAATGAAGCAGAAAAAGGGTTCAAACAGCAGGAACCCCAATATAAAATATGGAATGGTTTGGCCTTGTTCCCGATAAACCAGTGTCCCACTCGGGGTAAAAGGATTTGCCACTTGAGCGATGTATTCCATCTTAGAGGAGAAAAGATTTCAGTTGAGTATCATGACATCCAAATGAATGTGCAATCTTATCTCAATAAGTTAAAAATGATGATGTTTTTGTATTTGATTTGGGCATTAGTGGAGTGGTCATAAACTGTAATTGGTTATTCTTGCAGAGGCAGAAAAAAATGGAGATTGTGAATGAGGGGTGCTTTGTGTGAGGTAGAGACGTCCCAGTAAAGTAACACCCATTAAAACCTAATTTGCACCTTTAGGCAGTTCATTAATACATTGAATGGTAGAATCACACCAATATAGCTTCTGCTCACCTCAGGGCATGTGCAGAACCAGGCTCTATTCACCAAAACACTCACCATAAAACCTCATTTTCACTATAGCATTAGTTACCAGCAGTGATGACATGTGCTAGTGCGAGATAAGAGGACACATGAGTATTATTGTACTGTGAACTGACTGTAGATCATCTATACTAGTGTCAAAAGCCATTCACTGACTATACAAAACATTAAGAACAACTGCTCTTTCCATGAAAAGACTGACCAGGTGAATCCAGGTGAAAGCTATGATCCCTTATTGATGTCACTTGTTAAATCCACTTCAATCAGTGTTGATGAAAGGGAGGATTTTTAACCCGTGAGACAATTGAGACACGGATTGTGTATGCGTGCCATTCAGAACGTGAATGGGCAAGACAAAAGATTTAAGTGCCTTTGAACGGGGTATGGTAGTAGGTGCCAGGTTTGAGTGTGTCAAGAACTGCAGCGCTGCTGGGTTTTTCACGCTCACCTGTTTCCCATGTGTATCAAGAATGGTCACAACTGTGGGAAGCATTGGAGTCAACATGGGCCAGCATCCCTGTGGAATGCTTTCGACACCTTGTAGAGTCCATGCCCCAACAAATTGAGGCTGTTCTGAGGGCAAAGTAGCGTGTGTGGGGGGGGGTGCAACTCAATATTGGGAAGGTGTACCTAATGTTTGCTATACTCAGTGTATATGGTAGTAATTCTAGAGCAGTATACATCTCAGTGCACCTCAGTGAATGGGGACAGTGACACACAAAGGGGTAAGAGACCGCCCTGCTTCCTCTAGGTAGGCCTACATTGGTCCAATCACCCCCTCTGGCCTGGCTGTGGCTGCAGTTCTGCCCCCTGCCAGCAGGTGACCGATCCTCTCTGTCCCCAATGGGCTGTTGTGTCTGGGGTGACTCTGTGAATTTCCCTTTCTTTTCATCATCACTCTCTGATGTCCAGCTGGTCCTGTCAACACCTTCTTACAGCAGGCAATTCATCGCAACACACTGGCAGCTGAGACCCCCGTGATGAACTTCAATCTGCCGTTCGCAGAGGGGGCTGCACCCTGAGTTGGGCTAATCAAGGGAAACACCCCTTGAAAGGGGGAGGGCGCCCACAGACAGATTGAGCCCAAGTTACCCTATAATTATCCTCCCACTGCCCCCTCTGCCGCAAGCTGCTGCATCTGAACCCAGTACGCAGAGTAACAGACACTCGCGTGATTACTTTCCGATCTGTTTAACCTTAAACAACAACAACACACCGTCCGTTTCTATTACACCCGTAAACAATTAAGTTTTGGAACAAGCATTAAGAAGGCTCAGATCAAGAAGCATTTTCTATGCTCTCACACGATAACAGTGCAAATGTCTGCTGCCGCAGGTTTCGATTATTTCCAAGTTGGTAGAAAAGTCCCTGGGGGGGAAGTTCTCCGGGCTTCTGAATTTGATTAAAGCATCTGTACAGCTGATTACTTGGAGTGAGGCGCACAGGTTGGAGCATTTTGGGACTGGAGTGGAGACCTGACAGGGTCATGTTTAACATGTCCACAGGCAATCAATTCACCTTAACCCCTCCTGGTACTCCAGCCCTCTCCACCTAAGCTGTCCTTAATAACCAGGCAATGGTGAATTACTGATAAGGCGTGGACGTCTCTGACCTATATATCCTCCCCTCTATATATTGGAAAAATCCATCCCCAGAAAGAAATGTACCTTTTTCTAATGCATATAAATAGTGAAATTAAACAATCCGACGCATTGAAAGCCTGTGAAATTCAATTTTAAGTCTCACAGTCACCTAAATGTGTGTTTGCTATCCGATTTAAAACAAATGCATGCACCTATTTGGTCAATTTATTTTCTTAATATAGGTTAGAGGTGTTTGTGTATAACCCCAGTATCTGAATTGAATTGCAATTTTGGATGTCATTGCATCCACTACTTTGTTGTATTATTGAAATTAAGCAAATACAGTACAAACCTGTTTCAGTATTGTTTTATATCAATACTAGCAAGAATATTTCATTAGATTTAATTTATTTTTTATCTGACATTATACATTGGAAAATGTTATGTAGCTACGTGCATTTTTCTTAATGTCACTGACCTCTATGTAGGTTTTACTTAACAAGCATGCAGAGGGTTCTACATATGCCCCCATTTGACAGTGACTAATTGCCCTAAGGACGCGAGCTGCTTGTTAGGCCAAAGAAAGATTCACTGGCTCCTCACCCTAGCTAAATTCATTATTTCTCCCTTTCTTTTCACCGCACCTTCTCCTAGGAAGGTTAGAATAACAGATGAAAAGATACTAGGAAACAGGCTATTTTGTTCATGCTCACTTCTGAACGTGTTTCTTATTTGTGTAATTATTTAAAAGACCTTATTGACATTTTACATTTTAGATATATTTTGTGAATGATGTAAAGATTGCAGTGCTTTACTGTTGGACTTGTTGTCCTCTATTTGGCTTTGCCACATCTCAAACGTGTTGTTTTCAGCTGTTTGTTTCTTTTTACAGTGAGTCCTCTCTGAATGGAGCTCTTTGACTGAGGTACCTGTGCAGCTGTCAGGGTCATGGCTGTTTAGACAATTAGAAGTGTGAGACAGGATGGGTTAGAGAATCACTAGGAACATCAATCTGTCCCAGAAGTTGTGCTCTCACATTACCAGCCTGCTGTTTTGGTATTTATGCCCACTGTTTACCCAGAGCACACAGTGGGGTCCAGCAATCAATCCCGACAGGACTACATTAGATTTGTTGATACTGGTGGTGTGATGTGGTACATTTGTAGTGTAGTTAGGTATTCCACTTTTAAAATCAAAGTTGAAGTATCCACAAAAACAAATAGCAAAAGTGATTGGACCTAGGATGCACCCTTGTGGTACACCTATTTAAACCTGACCTGTATATGTGTATTTTGAAGGAAGATGTGAGCCTGCATTTTTCCTTTGAAAATAAAACACTCCCATCCTCTCCTCCCCTCCCCTCCCCCTTTTAATCTGCCTCCTTGACTGCCTTACTACATTGTCAACTTTACCTCGATCCACCTTCCCCCAACCAGCCGTCCAGCCAGCCCCTGTGCTGTAGCTGTCCCTGGACAGGTTTCAGCGTTTAAATTTGAAAATGATTTGTCCTGCCCTCTTAATAATAGATGAGAGAGCAGAGTCAGAGTCCCTTCAATAAACTCCCTCCTCGCTTTAATTAGTGAACAAAAAACCCCAGCCTGCTGAGGACTCGGGCTTTGGCTCCGTGTTGGTAATTAAAACTGAAACCACCAAAAGGAGAGGAGGAGAGGAGGAGAGAGGGAGGAGATGGAGGAGAGGAGGAGAGAAGGCTCTATTTTTAACGGCCCGGCTGTTTGGTGCTGAGTGCCGGTATAAGGTTGTGCAATAAAGAGTGATAATGAAGGTGTGAGACCTCTGGGGGCCAGCTGGGCGCTTGCTACAAAGGCTGCTCTCACACCAGACTGAAATACAGGGAGCAATTAAAGGCGGCAGTGCATAGACTGGCCACCAGAGATTAGTTAACACCTCACCAGCTTTGCTTCAGCTTCAGCTTCAGGACAGGCAAATGCTTGTTTTCTCTCCACCGCCACCGCTTTTTAAATATAACAGACCAGTGCCTTAATTTGGAGATTTATTTCATTTAATTGTCATTTGAAGGTTGACAATGCGAAAAGGTTGTTTTGCCATAGGTGCTGTGCCCCGACAGAGGTATTCTCATCATCTTTCTCCTTTTCAGGATTTTAAGCACATCCAATATGAATCATTTTTTATTATTATTTTCAAAGCTTTTTTCACATATGGGTTTAAAGTCCATGACAAGCAGTAGCTGAGCTGTAGAAGACCTTAAGCCCAAGAACCAATCAAGAGGACATTGTTAATGGAGGCCACATATAAGCCGTTAAGCCAGTATATGCATAATGTTATTTAATTGGAGTCATAAAAAGCCAATTAACCCCACCCTTTCTCTCTCTCGCTCGTGCTCTCTTCTCTCTCTCTCTCTCTCTCGCTCGTGCTCTCTTCTCTCTCTCACACACACTCACACTCACACTCACACTCACACTCACACTCACTCATTCACTCACTCACTCACTCACACACACACACACACACACACACACACACACACACACACACACACACACACACACACACACACACAGTGTGTATATTCTGTGTGATGTTAATTGAGTAATTGAAGATATGTTGTTTAATTTGCCAACAGGTTTGTTTCATCATGCAACAAAGCCAATGATCATACAAAATCATTTTCAAATTCCCACACTATGGAGTTGATGAGAATCAATAACTCCTGATGTGAATCAGTCTATCTATAAATAGGGCCAGTAAAAAATACTTGTGGCTCCCATTGATATCTGCAGAATAGAAGGAACGCCAGGAGAATGGACCCCCATGTGATCACCCTCTTTCTGACTCTTTATTCTCTGTGAATAAAGGGATTCTGACAATATATTTGCTCTCAGGAAAATAGCTACGGTGGACCGCAATATTGGATCTGTCAGATTCAGGCCATTTCAATTTCAATGCAAGTAAAGTGGGGGGAAGCAGACAACTGTTAAATATGATGCTTGAATGAAAATCTAAACCCTCCAATACCTCTAAGCAATGTACCTCAATGAGATGAATTAACTGTAAATGGCTCATTCTCTGTGTGAGTGTCTTCCAATTTAAAATCTCATTATTCCTATAAGATCCTGAACAAGGTGACTCTTAGGATAGATCGAATAAGTGAAGATAATCTTACCGGACAGTTTTATGCAAATAGGAAATGTATTGAATCAACTAAAAGGAGAATGGGGAATCAAATAAGCTAAGAAAGCTGGGTGAGGTTGAAAAACACCGTGAATGGTGTTTTCTCATCAGCATCTCAGCTCAGTGCTTCATAGCAGTGCATGAGAAGTTACAGTGTATTAATTCAAAGGACTCTGCCATTTAACTTGCATTCCGTATATTCAAAGCACCAGGGGACTTCACTGTCTGAGTCTTTATCAGACAGGTAGAATATCTCAGTGCTTATTTTCAAATGACAAAGCTGCTACACCACCTTAGATAACATTGTAATCTATACCGCCATTGGAGATAATAGCCTCTGTTATTAAGGTGGTTAGGTTAGTTAGGTTGTTTTAAGATGTTTCAAACCACCAGCGAGAGCGACAGAAGTAGCCCAGTCAAAACTGTTCGCTGCTCTGGCACCCCAATGGTGGAACAAGCTCCCTCACGACGCCATGACAGCGGAGTCAATCACCACCTTCCGTAGAC
Organism: Salmo trutta; assembly: GCF_901001165.1. Lineage (NCBI taxonomy): Eukaryota > Metazoa > Chordata > Actinopteri > Salmoniformes > Salmonidae > Salmo > Salmo trutta. The sequence goes on from NC_042957.1 coordinate 49,891,135, forward strand.
ACCTGAAACCCCACCTCTTTAAGGAATACCTGGGATAGGATATAGTAATCCTTCTACCCCCCCCCCAAAAAAGATATAGATGTACTATTGTAAAGTGGTTGTTCCACTGGATATCTTAAGGTGAATGCACCAATTTGTAAGTCGCTCTGGATAAGAGCGTCTGCTAAATGACGTAAATGTAAATGTAAATGTAGCCACTAATGACTGTCTTGTTGGAGAGCTGCCACAGGCAGGGATTGATTATCAGCCGATTCCCCGTTCAGGACTGTGAAGTTCTCCTCAAGTTCATCAATAATTCATGACATAAATAATGTAACGTTCGTTACACACCAAAAAAAATCAGAACTTTTGCCATGGTTTGCATTGCTGACGGACGAGTAACAAACGAACACAGTGTGTGCTGTAATTTGTTCTCGACCCCAAGGGTGAGCACAAATTACAAATGCAATCATACAATTAACGTGCCCACCTTAATAGACAAAGCTTGCAGATAGAGGAACTTCCAACAAGGCCACGCATGTTATTAAGATGGGGAAATGTGATATTTATTAACCAAAGAGATTAACCTTGTCTAGTGACCATACGCTATGTATCTAATGTCTTTACTTATTGACATTTTTTAACCAAATGTCAAGATCTTTAAACAGTTGATGTGTTTGGAAATGTAATTTAATAGCCTTTCGTTCATACATGTGAGTCTAATCATTCATTTCATGTTTCCTACCATTCAATGGTAAAGGTAAAGAGCCTTTTCACTGTAACTTCAGTTTTTCAGAGCAGACGTAATTTACCACACAAAGAATTCTCAAGAGAGGATTTTTTTTTGTAGAGTGTATTTGCCAAGACTTACAGCAAAGACAGCTGTGTGTCAGGCGCTCTGAGCGACTGTAGGCCCCCCATCACTCCATATTAGGACTCCTTTGAACATAAGTATTTTTCATTCTGAGTTGGTGACATGCCGTGTGAATCGGTGGATGTGAAATTATACACATTTAGGCACAACCGCTTGGAATTAGTGGATGAGAGATGAGACGGGAGGAGAAACTATAAAGAAGATGGCTAAGAATCACAGAGCTGTATGTTTTATGACTTGAACAAATTTCCCAGACAAAAATGCCATCCATTTTCATGTGTGCTGACTACAAGCGTCAACGCCGTGTCTGATGAAGTGTCTGCGACTTCCTAATTGTTAATGCATATGGTGGAGGGTTCCACAGTGTACTTCTTCAGCATCTAAAATAATCTGACTACACCTTCAATCCCAAACAATTCTTCACTGACTCAATACATGTGACAACAACTGCGTAAAAAAAAGTTAGGGGAATTTAACAAACAGTGAAAAACCTTATCAGAGGATAGTGCATTCTTGGTGGAAGGGCAAAAAGCGAAGCAATTGATTCTCCAGGGCTGTCAGAAGGTTAGCAGAGAGGGGAAGCAAATCTGTGGTCAGGAGGAGCAGATACCAGGCTGTGAAGAATCTCTCCTTCCTACTTCCTACTTCCTCTCCTCTGTCTTCCCAGGTAGAGTTGATAGGCTGGATCAAAGCTGGACATGCTGGATCAGTGACACTGTGACCTTTCGCCATACATCTCTGACCAGTCAGGAAGAAACCCATCCCTCAACACAGACAAATGTTAGGTTAGTGGGAGTATCTAATCGTGTGTTTACCACAATACCCATTTTGATTGAATATGCAGATGTTGTTGACCTTGACATAGCTATACGCGGGGGTTATGTTGAATTTGTTTTATTCCTACAGGTCATGTGATTGAGGAACTGAGAGCTGGTGAGTTCAAAGAGCTGGGATTGAGGTTGATACCTGGCCATAGTATAATAGTATGTGCAATTTGACGTGAAAAAATAGTCTCAGCACTGTGTGTTTATGGCACAACACCACTCCAGACTTACCATCCTGTTTGATTTGACGGTATATTAATCATTTCTGTCAATAAAAAGCGTGATGAATGGAAATATCCGGGCCGGCCATCAATAAGTAACCATGAAACCAGCACAAATGAATCTCTAAATGTCATGGGAAAGCTCAATACCATATCCATTATCCACTTAGAGGTAGAACATTTTCATATTATTTTGTTGCTCTAGTCTGTAGACTAAAGACTAGACCAGACACACAATGCTTGGGAAACAAATAGTTCAAATCTCTGCTATACTTTTGTCGGGAGCATGACAAAAGCCATATAGGCCACTTAAAGATAAAAAAAACACCCTACATTAATTCCATACAGACATGTAAACAGTATATTTTAAATGCTTACCAAAATTCTCTGTTTCTAGTGTATTTTTCCCACATTCATTGTAATATTCTACTTAGGCAAATCATTTGAATTATGAATTCATGGCCTGTGACCTTGTGCTCTAATTATTGCCTAGCATTCATGGAAATACCTCTGCCTCTACACAGAAGTGTGTACTTTTCAGAGAATACCAGAAATCCATTAGAGTAAAAGGTGTACGCTAATTTTTCTCTGCCTGATTTTAATGCGACATAGCATTTTATTATTAACCTCCGCTGTCATTTTATGGTAAACAACGGCCGAGTTATTCTACTACGGGTGCCCTAATAATGGTTCTAAAAAGAACTCATCTCCCTTTTACAATGTCAATGGTATGACCACCACATAGACATACTGACCCAGTGACCCTACGTCCATTAGATTTAGTACTTGTTTTAATGCTTATTATTTTTACTGTGGTGCTTTACCATTGATAGCGTGTTTTGTAGCTAATGTTGTTTCAGCAGTTCCAGCAGTATGGCCTGGTCACAAACAACTGAAACGACCGATAAAACAGCTCTGAAATGGGATCTGTGTCGGCCATGACAGGTCGTTCCTTCTACCTATTGAAATGTTGACGATAAGTGCCGTAAAGCAGCACGCTATCTATGTCATTGCTATCACTTCCAGTGTCAATATCACAGAAATGTCAACAGTGAAGAGCTGCCAGCACCTTGTGTCAGATAATCAGAGGAAGTAGTAGGGCTTATTATGTTTATATATCTCACCTTCTCCCTGGCAGAGTATCAAGTGTGGCCATATATTAATGATAGGTAGCTACGCTGTACTTTCGTAATAACTTTATCAGTCTCAAAACAAATTTAGCTGCAGAGAGGACGTATATGAGGATTGAGCGGAGGTTCACATAGCTAAATCTGATATTCTGATGCACAGTGCCAAAACAAATTTCCTAAAGATATTTATTCCGTTGTTTATTTCACCATGACATTTAAAAAACAACCCACTGTATCCTTTATGAATGTTAATACCCATGAATCAGTTCATGATGTGACATGACTGCCGGATTTGTTGCTCTTTGGAATTTGTTTTCAGTTGAGAATTATGAGAAATAGTCATTTGCTCACAGAGGAGCAATATTGCATTTCTTTGAATTACATTTCTGTATTCAACAGTTCAAAAGTTTTTGTCAATATAATATTCATAGTGGAGTGTGTGTGTGTGTGTGTGTGTGTGTGTGTGTGTGTGTGTGTGTGTGTGTGTGTGTGTGTGTGTGTGTGTGTGTGTGTGTGTGTGTGTGTGTGTGTGTGTGTGTGTGCGCGTGCGTGCGTGTGCGTGTGTGTGGGTGTGTGTGTGTGTGTGTCTGTCTCGCTGTCTCTCTGTCTGTCAGTACAGTACACTGATATTTCCAAAGGGATGCCTATTTATTATGTAGCTAAGTCATTTGCTGTAGGTTTGTAGATACAGTATTTCCATGTCGCCTCAATCTCAGAACAGCAGCATATGGTATTAGATGAAAGCCATTAATACTGGAGAATATAGACATTGCAGCTCTTGGTTATGTATTGTGTGGCTTTGTCAGAAAATTCCTATTGTTTTACATAGTGTACAGTTCTCGCTTTGCAAAGCACTGTTGTTGTACAATGTAATACATGCTGACATTTCAAAACACAATTTGAAATGACAAAGAAAAGGTTATTCCATTTCATCTCTGTGCTCAGCTCACAGTTCTACACTGACGCCTCATCCAAGCAAATGATGTATCACACATGTGTTTTCTAATCCTATTCCTTTTTTCACACATTTTGGTGAAAAACAGGTATTCACACTGTACTGTTGTTTGGACATGTAATGGACCGTCTATTGTCTCTGAATATCTTTACTTCGCATTTGCTGACTTGATCTTCCTAGACCCCTCTCATGTAAGCCCTGGGATCTTTAGTGTCTTGAAGGTGAATACTTGATTGGTCTACTTTACAGAGAGGGGAGACATGAAAAGGCTTTTTAAAATAATGGTATTCGATCACTTCTTGTGACGGTCATATCCTTGCATCTGATTGGTGCTGTGTGTAGTCAGGTGTCTGTGTTGCTAGTACGGTGTTGTGTCTAGACCATAGAATTAGCATTACCATTCTACTCCTATGGTATGCACCTCACCTGAGATAGTGATGGAATGCCTCTTCAAAGAGTGACTTTCTCCTGATTGTCGCATGTCACAAACGAAGAGGCTTGAGACGACCGCACACAGCCAACGACAGGCTGATACTGCACAAATCAGCCTGCTAAAACACCCTTGTTAACATTTTAAACCTACAGAATCATAAAAGGTGATGCCAGGGAATTTCGCACTCGCATTCCCCCTTAAATCATACACAGTTGATTTGCTATTCCAAATCTAAAACATAAATAGGGCTTCACGGCTGCAGCATGAAACTCAACTAAAAAAAGCTTGAATAGATTTTGAATTTTAAAAGCAAGATCAAATGAAAATCACACAAAAGAACGGGGAAGTGGAATTGAAAGTATGATACAGAGGAGGGGGGTGAGGATGGAAACAGGATTAGGCTCCACAGGCCTGGTTCCCACAGATTGCTTGAAATGGGGAAGAGATTTAAAGCAGGTACTGTGTTGACAGGTTTGGTTTTGCACAGGCATTTCCCTTCCCTTTTTTCATCACGTCGTACACATTTAACCAGACCCATGTCAAAACCTGTTTACATGTAATCAAAAGGAGCGGAACATGTTCAAATCGGGTAAGCCACTGACAGAGAAACTCGGATGATTTGACAGTTTGAGTCTTTGTCTCGCTTTTGACGTTACAGTGTGAGTTTATGGAATGCTGAAACGTGATCTTTACTGTCAACCGTAATTCATCATCTGACTCTAGACAGCTGCATTTTATATGCTGCTACTGATGAGGATATTCATGATTATGATTATATCGTTTTTTTTATAGCGGTAATAACCCATGGGATTCCGTTGTTGTAGGCAATTGCTAGTTGCAGTTGCTGTATATTTTTCAGAGGGAACATTTTTGGCTTGATGTTTTTAACAAACACACACGTTTGAGTATTTCCCAGTGTGTCAGCAGGTTTTGCAGATTGAACTGTTTCATGTTTAATGGGATAAAGAGGAACATGAGCTTCTATCCAATCCTGGCCCAATTTAGTATTTTTAATGCAATTTGTAGACTCCCTGAGCTAGTGGGATTTGTTCCATACTGTTAGATGGAGAGTCAATTACACAGTACCTCTGAAGTGTATTTTGGTTCAGGAATTGCTCATCTGGCAATATATCTACTTAGTAAGTATTTAATGTATGTTAGGGTGGACTGATGGAAATACACTGACAAACTGGTTTCCAATTCCATCCATAAATCCTGAGAAAAAAAATGAAATTAGATATGAAGTGGTAAACTCTATCTAGATTTCCAAACACATGATTAACTTGCTGTTGGGCCAATACACATTTAAAAAGGGTTGGACGTTCAAATGCTATGTTGTATACAGTACCAAAGGGATACATATTCAAATGATAGTAGTTATTGTACGGACCTCAGTAACGGTAGTCTTTGTCCAACTAACTGTTAACCCAAAGCCTTAATTCTAGTACCGTATATAGTCTATAGTACCTATATGGTCTTTTGTGGTCCTTTGTAGCTCAGTTGGCAGAGCATGGCACTTGTAATGTCAAGGTAGTATGTTGGATTCCCGGGACCACGCATACGTAAAATGTATGCGCACATGACTGCAAGTCGCTTTGGATAAAAGTGTCTGCTAAATGGCAAAAAATATGCATATATTATATATATTATGATTCAAAACATCCCATATGATTAATTATGGACTTGAAGCATTACAAATTACTTACCAGATAATGTTAACAAATATTCTCCCTCAAGGGCTAATTATTAATAATTTAATATTCTTTCCAAATATTATTCTACCCACCTACCGGGAGAGAATCTTTTTTCTCTCTCTTTTCGTTTTGTGATCATACATAATTTAGTCCCTGGCCACATCTAATAAATGATGTTGACATATGCTCTAGGAGGGAGCACTGCCTGGAAGTGGTGGCTGATAAGCTTCTTTGCATTCTCACTGGATCCAATTTTGTCCTATCAGTACATGTGTGTGGCTCTGCTCACATAGTCCACTAGGTTAGGACTTGAGATGTCCTGGGGCTTGTGATTAGTGAGAGCTATGTCGGGGAGAGAAAAAATTATCCTATAACAACACCAATTTACTGCCAATGCTTTATTTGTCTGTCAGTGCTCTGTTTTAGATGTCAGTGAACCTTGTGCCGGGTGTCATTCATGTTTTGTCAAACATACTGTAATTGTTTCATTTCATATGCCCTTCGTTGGTCCAATGCTAGCCTAGTTGGCTTGTTGGGTTCCCTGATGAGTCATAAAACAGAAAGGACCCAGAATCAGACATCATTCCTAGAACCTGAGATTATAGGCTACACTGATCCATCAAGAACTCAATCACTAATAAACACTCATTCCTAATGATAGAAAGTAATAGAATAATTGTAATATTACAGTAATACAGTAAAGGGAAATGAATAAATAAATACATTACTAAATGGTTTATTAAGCATGCTATTGTTTAGGCTGTGTTAAGACAGTGGTCCCTCTGATAAAGGGAGAAGGCCTTTCGCCAGACTGTTCAACGTCTGCCAGATGCTAAAGGAATTTGAATGGCTTCTAACGTTGCGAGGGGAGAGAATCAATTCAATCAATTTCTCCCTATCAATTGTTTGTTATTTTTTTCTGCTGACCACACCTCAAGGATTAATATTTGATTAGCCTTTAGGAGAAGTGGAAAGTACTTATTAACCTTATTTGTCAATCTGTCAGTGCCACTGACTCTGTGGACTGGCCCTTGCTGCAGGGCGCCAGGGGGAGGGGTGACTTGAGGGAATCACATGTTCTCCCTTTGCCTGCTCTGGACACTTCATCATAATTAGACGTTCGGGCCTCTATGACACTTGACTCCCATTCGTTCACACTGAATAAAGCCTGTATATGGATGAGATGAGATGTTAGAGCTAAATCATTCTGAACTGTAATGCCTTGCTGAAAAGGGCCCGGTAACTAATCTCAATGAAGAAGCCATCTTGTGTCATATCCTCATGTCATTCAGTGCAACATACCTGGGCTTCTTATTCTTCTTACTTTACTTGTGAATACAATGGTCTTTATTGTTATTCAGGTCACTTTTCATTAACTTGCGTGAAGATAAAGCATTTCCCCATTTGGAAATTGATAAGTAAACTTCTATACTGTAAGCAGCCCATTTTTCATTAGTCATTTTAATTAAGTCTTCTGCACAGGATTGAAATTGACTGTTTGTATAATTGTTCATTATACATCTTGTTTTCTACAATGGGGAAATTAAAAATGCCCTAAATGGATCAATTTGAGGCATGATTAGTCTTTTTCATCCCAAATGTATAATTGCTTACTGCTGGGATAGAGCGTTACAGCAAACTGAAATTGACACTGCCTATATCAAAATGTTTATTCCTTTGGAAATATTAATTAGATGGGAAAGAATGAATTGCCATTTTGCTGTCACAATCGAGTGGAGAGAGTGTGAAATAGATTTTTTGATGAAATTTAGGGTCGTTTTGCCCTCAATTTCTTGGCAGGTTTTGAGATCATACTTTCATTGTTTGAATTCCCTTGAGATTAGTTGTGGTGTGACAACTGCAGAAAACAAATCAAACATCAAAACAGTCAATGTTTTGTGACTAGATGTACAATTTAAAGCCAATTCATGGCTTTAACCAATGGCCTTACTGAGAAATAAAGTGCTTTAAGTAATTAAGTCAGCATGAGTGAGTGCTATGATTATGCCTCTGTATTTCACTCATATCAACACAAAAATAATTACAATTCTGAATTATAAAACCATACAAATCCTAAAGTATGAAAGCCCACCAAATGTACTGACCGTTACCTTTGTCTCCTCAATGCAACTATTGCATCATGGGAAATGTGTAAGACAATGAGACTAGCTTCTTTCTCTAATGTGTGTTTTGGTTGAAGCCTGGAGTGGGCTTGTTGTGTCTATAATGCTAACCCGTCTCGATGCGCATTGGAGGCCTCTCAGATCCATCTCCCCAGCTCAGCCTAGTGTTATCTGTGATCGTACACCCCCATGCTATCGAGCTCAGTCAAAGACCATCCCACGGTTAGCAGTGTTAATTACAGATCCTTTGATGTGATAGAACACAGCCCTGTAGAGATTGATTACTCTTTGAGCTAAGTTGTCTACCAATTACTTAGACAATTAGCCAACTAATTAAAATACTTATCCAGTGCATTGAAAAGGGAAGAGGAGCGGTGCTGTGAGAAGCTCCCTTGATATATGAGCTGCCAGGGATTTTCTAGAGTGTCTCAACTCACATAGTGAAAAGCTGAGGGAAAGTAGACGTACGACGAAGTTCAGATACAGGATACCATATGAGCTAACAGACTGTGATGATAATGTAACTGTCACCTATTTCACTTATGGGAAGAGGGAAGTGCATCTGAGGGGCAGGGGGTTTGAAAGGGGGGCACTCATGTTATTTTTCGGAGGTGGCCACAGAGCTCAGCAGCTCTACCCTGCCAGCAGGCCGCTGAATGAGAAGGTTAAGTATCGATGATTATCCGAGGACAGTGGCAGGTGCTTCTGAAATGGATCAAATGTGTCCCTCAATGGCCGTGCCTGGCGTCATAATACAGGCCTACATGCTCTCTCTGTGTTCTAGTTTGACTGTGCACACACACACCATTTGAATGGGATGAGACGTTTTCTTGTAGCAGACAACTGACTGCGGCTTGTCACGCTCATTACTGTGTCCCTCTTCCGCCAGCTGGGCGGCTCTATTATGCTGTGTCCTTTGTGATGGTAATAGTGTGTTATCTGCGCAAGTGACGAAGAAGCAAGGGACAATGGGGTGTAGACAGGCAGTAATTTATGCAGCCGTGATTGTTTTTGATGATGTCGATAATAATGCCGTCTCCCCCAGAGAGTTTGAGGTTTTGTGAAATTACAACAATCTTTGCATAGCCTCTGATCTCCTACTATTGGGTAAATCATTTGTGCTGTAAAGTTGATCAAAACTGTAATCATATGCTGAATGAAGATATAGGGTTATGGCTTATGAAGTGGTTTCTTTTGCCCCTCTCCTCTTTACGCTTCATACGCCTCCATGGTTTTGACAGGCTTCCACTAGCACAGGTATCCCATGTCTGATTGAAGTTGTCAGGGCAGGTTGGATCGAAAGGCCTCCTGCGATTGGGGGGGGTGGGGGGGGGGGGAGGAGAGAATTCTAAACGATCAAACTCTCGGGCTTCATCCTCTAATCACAGCCGATATAAAACAATCTAAGCACCACTTAACCGGAGCAGACGCCCTGTTATGGCTCGCCAAGCCCTGTCTCCATTAATCAATCGGCTTCAGACCATCTCAAGAACTGGGATGCAAATGCATGTTAATGCTAAAGGTCTCATTTCACTGTTTTTCTGCTCTCCTGTGCCTCTTTCCGGTAACCTACTTGTATCGCTGAGGGCCTGATCAAATCAAGGGAAAATGTGTGGTGAATTGACTACAGTACTTGACTCTTTAGCATGGGGTTAGAGAAATGGCTAACAATAAATTTGAAAGATCCATGCTAAGCCTATCCTAATGCTATCACTGTCTGTATGAACATTCACATGTCATTGTGACTGTACTGTGCATTGCAAAAGGAGCTTACAAAGTGATGATATGACGGCATTGTCAGAAACTGTAATAAGTGGTCTGAACAGGTGTCATGTTTACGAAAGCATCATACATACTTAATGAAACACTCACTATATATACAAAAATATGTGGACATCCCTTTAAATGAGTGGATTCGGCTATTTCAGCCACACCCGTTGCTGACAGGTGTATAAAATCGAGCACACCGCCATGCAATCTCCATAGACAAACATTGGCAGTAGAATGGTCTTACTGAAGAGCTCAGTGACTTTCAAAATGGCACTGTCATAGGGTGCCATCTTTCCAACAAGTCAGTTTGTCAATTTCTGCACTGTTAGAGTTGCCTCGGTAAACTGTAAGTGCTGTTATTGTGAAGTGGAAACATCTAGGAGCAAGTGGTAGGCCATACAAGCTCCCAGAAATGCTGAAGAGTATAAAAATCGCCTGTCCTTGCAACACTCACTACCGAGTTCCAAACTGCCTCTGGAATCAACGTCAGCACAAGAACTGTTCGTCGGGAGCTTCATGGAATGGGTTTCCATGACCAAGCGTCGGCTGGAGTGATGTAAAGCTCACCGCCATTGGACTCTGGAGCAGTGGAAATGCGTTCTCTGGAGTGATGAATCACGCTTCACCATCTGGCAGACGGACGAATCTGGGTTTGGCAAATGCCAGGATAACGCAGCCTGCCCCAATGCATAGTGCCAACTGTAAAGTTTGGTGGAGGAGGAATAATGGTCTGGGGCTGTTTTTCATGGTTCGGGCTAGGCCCCTTAGTTCTAGTGAAGGGAAATCTTAACGCTACAGCATACAATGACATTCTAGACGATTCTGTGCTTCCAACTTTCTGGCAACAGTTTGGGGAAAGCCCTTTCCTGTTTCAGCATGACAATGCCCATACAGAAATGGTTTGTCAAGATCGGTGTGTGGAAGAACTTGACTGGCCTGCACAGAGGCCTGACCTCAACCTCCTCAAACACCTTTGGAATGAATTGGAATGCCGCCTGCGAGCCAGAAGAGTGGAGGCTGTTATAGCAGCAAAGGGAGGACCGACTCCATATTGATTTTGGAATGAGCTGTTCGGCGGGTGTTCGGCAGGTGTCGACATACTTTTGGCCATATAGTGTAATTCATGATAACAGAAATTGACAAAATATTATAGTTGCTCCTTGTGTGATTTAACCTGAGACTTTTCAAGTTTGTTTGTGGTTTGCTGTCTTTTATCAGTAAATGGGTTGTTTTGTAAATGGCTATTCAATGACCCTGCACAGAGGCAGGTAGATGTGACCAAAAGAAAGCCAGTTCTTGTCATTGCTCCCAGAGTCTACTGACTTCCTCCCAGTGATCTTTGCCATGTAATGTCCATCCTTATTGGTGGATGAAGTCCGGGAACTGCATTAAATGTGTGTTCACCTCCACTGAGGTTGACCAGCCTCCTTATGAGAGTAACATAAACTAAGACAAAACATCACATTGTTTCTGGTTGCTTAGTTCCACAGTTCACCTCATTGGCAGGAGCTATTTTGACCTTATGAGGGGTGGAAGGTTACCAGTGTCAGTAGGGTCTGATTAATGAGTTGGTATGACTCCCTCCTGCTGCAACGTGCACACACAGTCTAGACTAAGATTACCTCTAAAACCCTCTCTTGCCATGGGAGACAGACATAGCCAAACATTCAGAACTTCAGTCCCAGTGACCTTTGTCTTCTTGAACTTGTTGAAACACCTTTGTTCCCTGACATAAAAAAAGGAATTGATTTTTAAGACAAGTGAAATCAAGGCACAGAAGTAGGTTCAAACATTGAAAAGGGTAAAAGTCATCCAGAACTTTCAATTTAATTCAATCTGTCCCCTCATGGTTTATCTCTTGAATTCCGTCGAAAACCCAAAGGAGTCTTTTCATTGAAGACAAAAAAAAGGTTGTTCATCGGTCTTAATTTATTTCAGCTGAAGAATCAGGTCACAAATAGACGTTTTGTCGTTTTAGATCTCTCTGCTTGGTCTGGGTTCATTTGCAGCCGTCGCCTAACAGTGGAGCTATAACCGGTGAACGACAGCACTTTGTGGTAGAGCAACACCAGCCCCGTGATTTATAGTGTGTAGAAAATCAGACGTGGCTGATTCACGGTTGTCACTGACACCTCAACGAGTCCATCAAACCTGCTCTTATTTTGAGAAAGAGACTCTTAAATAATGGAAACAGGGTACCTTTAATAGAAAGTGCATTACAAAACAGCAACACCGTAATGAATACATTGGGTGTCTGGGATGTTTCTCAGGGAATCCTATTTCCTTTTCAGTAAGCGAGCCATACTGAGAGCCACTATCTCACCTGACCTTTACTACAAACACTATTCTTATTTCCAATTCCCTGGGAGTGTTGGGAACAGCCAGGGCTCTGCTGGGGACTATAAGACTCAAATTATATCATTTGTCCAATTTGCTATTGTTTCATCCATGTCAGGATAATTTGCTTCGGGTTTCTCTGTAATGTCTGGGGTTTTGACAACGCCCCCTGAGAGGCCTGCAATACAGTGTGTGCCCTAGATAGCCTGTTTATCAAGTGCCCCTGCGTTCTGTCAAGTTGACTTTCCAACCAGGATACACGGATGAAACATATAGCTTCATTTCAGCTGTTCCCTGGAGAAATAACCCAGTGACCACTTGTGGTTTTAATTGGGGCCGAGTTGGTGCTGCAGAGAAGGGTGGTTCAGACGATCAAGAGAGAGCAGCAGTCATTACTCAACAGCTTGAATGACACGCTCCTCTCCCTCAGCAGTCATCCTCCTACTGAGTCATCTCCTCATCTCTCCTAACAGTTGGACGGTTAGCAGCCCAGCTTATTAAATTAGTGTCTTCCCTATATATTATATACAGTGAGAGGGTGACCTATTGTCCAGTCATTGCGATCTCAGACACGGAACTGCTCTCTCCTTTGCTAGGACAGATTGGTGAGAATAGTCAGCATGAGCATTCTGATTCGTTCCACCCCATCCCTCTTTACAAACAGCATCTGGGCTTTAGAGGAATTGTACCCACCCAGTGGGGTGAAAAGTAAATATGATTCTATCTGTATGTTTACAAACCTGAAGGACGTTATTAATCATGATTCAATAGCTTCAAGTAAATGGATTTCCTATAAGAGGAGTGCATTATCGTGGCAGTCCTGCGAGAAGTTCGGCGTTAACAATCGTGTCCGATTTTGACACGACATGGCAGAGCACTCATTAATCACCTCGTGAACTCAGCCATTTTCTGCCTCCTGGGTTCACTAGGCACATGAGTAATAGACAGACAGCAGCCACAGAACGCCATGCAGCCCAGCGAAGACTTCCTGACAGCACCGTCTGGCTTCTCCAAAACATACGGCAGCCTTTTTGCTGTGAGATGGGGACAAATCAGTCGTCTTTGTCATTAATAATGATGAAGTGTTAAAACTTCATCTCCTCCTTCATCTTTAGGTGCCATGGTGTCATGCTTCTTCAATTAATTGCTTGTGTTCCAAATGTATCTCTGCACATTATCTTGTTCTATCTTTTGATTGCGCGCGCTTAATCCTTATCGTAATTGGCTGTGTTGCGCGCTGCCACTGGGCCAGTCATGTCTCCTACCAAATTAGGCTTAAAATTGTTTTGCTGTGCTTTCTGCTTTTGATGCAGCTCTCTTTAGCTACGAATTTAATATCACAGAAAACCAATTATATGCTCCCATACTGAATAATCTGGACGGGGGGAAAACAACAAATATAACAACTCTCTGGTGTGACTTTCACTGCATGATCTGCTGTTTGTGCTTCATGTAATTGACAATGAGAAGTTCACATCCAGTGAGATGTTGGATGTAGAGATGCTGCTAGTCCCTCCGTACAGTACAGAAGTGTTGGGAACGGCACAGTAGACAAAGAAGAGAGGCGAGTAATGGTGTCCATCATTATCGTGAATGCGCTTCATGGGTAATAAGGCACTGGTGCTATTTCTGGTTGGGCTGTGAAGCCATTGTTCTCCCTGGAATGGAGCCGGAAAGCTGTTTGTACATTATGAAAGGAACTTACAAGTCAAGATGACATTCTTGACCATATGAGGAGACAATAAAACAATCCATTTGTGGCTTTCATTTTCAGCCAATAGCCATGTCCTGTTCTATAGTAGGGGGCCAAATCACCTTAGCAGACTAGAGAGATAAATCAGATAACAGCCAAGTGGTGTGGAGTTATGGACATTACTTACTGCTTTGTCATTAAACCAGTTGTTTTAGACCAGAAGTGAGAGATTTGATTGTCTTGAAGGTGTTCGGATGCCTTAAATGGATAATGTGAATATCTTTGGGAAATGTAGTGGACATTCTGTCAAGGGTATCTCACGGTTTCATTTAGCTGAGTAGATCTGAAACCCCTCACTCCCTACAGAGATAAAACAATGGTGTGCAAGTCATTACGAGGCATTGGGCAAGGCTGCCTCCCGTTACGCTTTATATTATGGATGTTTTATACCTCTACATTTGTTATTTATTTATTTAATCTTTATTTAACTTGGCAATTCAATTAAGAACAAATTCTTATTTACAATGACTGCCTACCAAGTGTCAAAAGGCCTCCTGCGGGGACGAGGGATAAAAAAACAATACAAATCAGGACAAAACACATATCAGACAAGAGAGAAACACCACAACACTACATAAAGAGAGACCTAAGACAACAACACAACATGGCAGCAACACAACATGATAGCAAAACAACATGGATGCAGCACAACATGGCAGCAACACATGACAACACAACATGGTAGCAACACAACATGACAACAACACAACATGATAGCAAAACAACATGGCAGCAGCACAACATGGTAGCAGCACAGACATGGTACAAACATTATTAGGTAACAAACATTTGTGATTGTAGGTGTATTTCTACTCCCTGACATTCAAGTTTACAATCCTGATTTTAGTAGGTCTAACATGGAATTCCATGTCGTGTTTATACATTGGCACATCAGTGTGTTTCCTTTCAAAAGTGCTCTAGTGTAATACAAAGTGCCTAACTGGTTTAATAATGCCGGGGCCCATAGGGCCCTAGGCTTTTTCATACAGCTGAGGACCAGGAGCATATTGTCAGCTCAGCTGGCATCTGTTTAACAAACTCCACACATCTTGTTTTCATGAGCATGGTCTTATCTATGCTGTTTGGTGTGCAATTGTTACGGTGTGTATATTTTCTCTATGCTCTTAAGTGACTTATTGCTTTAAAGCCACAAAGTGCAGTGATTTAACACCAGCAGTGTGGTTTTTCAAATCTGTCTGTCAAGCTCTGCTTGAACCAGTTTGGGTAGCACTGAAAGGTAGCAGCTATCTCCTGGAACCAGTTTGGGTAGCACTGAAAGGTAGCAGCTATCTCCTGGAACCAGTTTGGGTAGCACTGAAAGGTAGCAGCTATCTCCTGGAACCAGTTTGGGTAGCACTGAAAGGTAGCAGCTATCTCCTGGAACCAGTTTGAGTAGCACTGAAAGGTAGCAGCTATCTCCTGGAGGCTCTGCTGCTGAGGCATAGTCGCAGACATTGTTTGCCTTGTTAATTAAATTTCTTCTCCTCAGCAAATGAGGTCATATCCTGCCATGGGTGTAATGTCTCTCTCATGTACAACAAAGGGAACAGTGAGAGCCCAGGAAAATGAACTGAAACAATCAAGGCTGGATATCTTTGTTTGTCTGCAGATCTATATTTTTCTAATGCATCACCACAGAGGAACGTGGAGCACCGCTTGCGGTTTTTATTGCTTCAGTTCCACAGACAGTCAGGATTAATGTCACACTCTATAGCTTCCAGGAACAACTGGCAATAGTGTAGGGGCTTTTCCCATTATTCTGAAGCTATATAGGATCAAAAATATTTGCTCTTAACTCACCTCATGAAGGTGGTACGACTGTAACTGTGGACCATTTAAAATGTCCTCCATCTTGATTCATGTCATATTGACTTACTTACACAGAATCTCCTGGGTGATTGTGTCTGTCTCATATTGCCAGAATCATCTCACAGCTATAAATATAAGCACAGGTATTTTATGGTTTCTTTTTTAACCTTTTTTTTTTCAATTGAATGTGATCTTGAATGACATATGTACAGTATGTTAAAAAAACACAGCAATTGAAATGTGTACAACTCTACAGGCCCGTTTAAGTCTCCAGACACATACAGGGTTTACAGAGGACACAGAAGAGAGACTTGTTTACACTGTTGCATCCCATCATGCCTAAATGCCATAAAGCACAGCCTTTTTGAACTGAAAGGAAACAGTCATTTCTCGTTTCAGTGGAACAGCTCACTTTACTTATCTCTGCACAGGCCTCTCCATTCAAGTGAAGTAAACGTGCCGGTCCAATTAAATAGAAAGGGAATATTTCCATTTTGATATCCATTTTTCTATTTCTGTAGCCACCTCTTCGCTTTTGTTAAAAAAAACATTCAAGTTGAAATGAAATCAAAGGTTTGCATGGAACTGCTGTCAAGCATTTACATGTTATTTCCTGTCTTGTGTAGATACGACAATGCAACGTTGAGAATATTTCTGTGTGCCCTGCAAAAACATTTAATTGCTTTGGAATTCAGCGTTTACCGATAACATTGAAAGACCAGTCTCAAAAGCAAAGTTGAGCAAATATAATCACTGTGCCTTCAAAATATTTACAAAATTGTCAAAACTAAAAACAATTCATTACATACTATTGTTGCTGTTCTGCTCTGGAGCAGAGAGTAAAATTATATGAGATAACATCACAACTTATTTGGATTAAAAACACTACAAGTTACTCATATCAACTTTAAAAGTGCAATATTTGTAGAAACCTCATAAAAGCAAACAAGAAAGAAATGTACAGCAATCACGTCCCTTTTGAAAGTGGTTATTAGTTTGTTTTTATATTAATACTGTCGTGGGAACGTAACTCAATATCTTATACAGTATGAGGAAACATAAGCCATATAACTTAATGCAATGCTACCTTATGTATCCTACATATTACATTTTCTGCTATAACCCAGTGTCAAAATCAGAATCATGTTTTGTATATGAGCTATGTAAATGTGTACAGTTATCATGTTCAGATGGAACCTGTGCATATCATTATAGTCACTGTTTTCAACATTTCATCCAAAACAGCTCATGTGCAGTACATGATCCAGTCCGCTGAAGCTCGATAGTGTGTTCTCTCTAGGAGATAGGTATAAGTAGAGGCTCCAGTCAGGCTGACACTGATGACACAGTGAAGATTAAAGTGGCCGATAGGAAATCTCTATTAAATTTGCATTAACACATTGTGTAAATCTGCTGATGATTGCCTCACAGAGACCCCATGGTTCAGTGTGCCATCCCCAGCTCCTGCATATTGGCCAGATGGCCACTTCAGAATGAGATTGACACAGCGTTTCAAACTGATTTCATGCTAACTCTCAGGAGAGGGAGACAGACCATCCACTCTGTTGGGACTCGGGATTACAAAATAGCCAATTAAAAAGGAAAGTGGTGAAATCTTGGCCTGATAAGGTGGAGATTAAATCGGTTATAGTTTATTAGGCAAAATGAGTTATTAGAATCCATTCCTCTCCAAACAGATTCCCATTACCAGCCTCACTTCTTTTATCTGTATTCCTCTATCTGTAATTATGAGTCTCCCAAACAGCAATCATGACACCAATTGGACAGCATTTCCTATACATTTCCATTTATTCATCTTGATGGCTTTCAAAGACCTCCTTGAAAATGCCCCCTTTGAAGAGGGAGACATGTGAGACATGACTGAGAGCAGATTGTTTTAGTGATAGAATGATCAACCTCAAAAACATTCTAACTTTGGGTTAAGATGAAAATGAATAAGATCACACTGAATCAGTTATCTAATAAGAGATTGCAGTTATTCTTTGTAAACTAACCAAAAAAACATCCCTATTGTATTTGTGCTCCTGTTTTCCCAGGATCCTTCATGGTCCTGCACCGTGTGGTGTGGGTAATTACTCGCCCACAACCAGACTGGTTCAGCAGATGTGAGGGGCCGAGGAGCTGTGGCTGAGACAAGACCAGGACCAGGGAGTCTCCAGTGTACAGCCGCTCCTGCCCCTGTGTCCCAGTGTCCCAGTGTCCCTGGATGATTGGTGCTCTCTCGCTCTGTTCCCTCCCTCGCTCTGGAGGCATCTGTGCAGCACCTGTGGACAGAGCGCCACCCCACCTGCTCCTAAACATCAGCTGTCTACTCAGAGCCAACACCAGAGCCAACAGCCTAACAGCCTCCCTCCCCCGGAGCCATGGAGCCTCCCTCCCCAGGTCAGCCAGGATCATGAGAAAACACCCAGTCGGCCCTTCTCACCTTCCTCCGTCAGTCTAGCTTCCTCAGCATTAAAGGGCTCCTCAGATGGTCTGAGGATGATCCGCTGCCTGGGATATCCCCTGACCTCCACGCTGCCCTGCCGCTGCCCTGCCCACCTTCCACAAACATCGTTAATCTCACACGACGAAACCTGAACCCCTACAGCTAGCGGACAACAGTCAAAAGGCACTGGCACTTCACTACCGTCTAACCACCCCGTATACCAAACACAGAGCTCAAAGACACCTGAAGGTTTTCTTTTAGACCCCTTCATTCTCTCACTAAGGACCCAGGATAGTCTTCGAATCAGATTTATAGAAGGCATTCCTACCTTGCCTTTGTGTACAGCCATTTTGTATTCATGAAATGAAAGTATTTACCTCTGAGGTGAGCATCTACGATGTGTCATGCATAGCATGCATATAGTGAAAGCTCAAGTGTTGATAACATGCAGCAGTAATAATGGAAGGCATTTCCATATCACCTTTCATCAGTGAAACCCAAAGCCCTCCACTTTGTGTGGAGATAACCAACGCATAGCAGTGATTGTGCTGAGGAGAGAGGGAGATGAAGAACCATTAATTTGGTTCATAGAAATTAGATGAGTGTGCCCAGGACAATGGGTTTAATACCCAAACCTGTTCTGTAAGTGCTATAGCAGCTCTATGCTTATCTTTAACTCAAGATACCTCTTGCGTATTAGAGGTCTAATAATGGAGGGTATTAGGTTTAATGATTTGGAACACTTGTCACTGATTAACTTGGCAAGTGTTACTGCAAACAAAATAATAACACATCAATTAGCAACATACTCTTCCAGCCAGAACTTGATATTAGCAACACTGTCTTCCTCCAGGCTTAGTCTATTGCTGGAGAGTAGAGAAAAAATATATATTTATGTTGTTCCATCAAATCAACAAACTGGTGACATTTAGAATTTGGCATCATTTCATCGAATCGTTTAGGATTTCATAGCATACCGTATGCGATGCTGCGGCCACTGGTATTCTTGGGCATGTGTCTATGTCATGCAAATAAGGAGGGAAGGATTTCAGCTGTTGGGGGCAGAAGCTCATTCAATGTGAAGATAGCAGGATTCATTGCTGAGAGAAAGAGATATCGGGGCCCCCTTTTTGATTTCATTAGGAAGCAAAATTTGATGAAAGTCTTGATCTCAGAGGACACTTAGCAACGCCTCTGGCAAATTGACAGGCATAATGCTGTTTTATTTGCAACCCAAACTGAACAGCTGACTGGCTCTGAATATATTCCGCAAACAGATTGTTTGACGTTATTAAGCGGCAGATGATACCCCTCCACACAATAAAGAGGAAACAAGGAACAACAGTGTATAATGTTTGATGGTCCTGCTTCATCTGTGGTTTGTTATTGTTAGTTGGTCTGAGGATGATGGACATAGTGTTTAATATATTTAGTTTTAACATACCAAATCAATAAGTAGCAGAAAGATTATGCTATAGAAATAAAAGCACTGTAGCCATGCTGCACAGATCTGTCCATTGCCAAACAGTAGAGGTCATCACGGGTCCGGGTAGACCCCTTATAACTGAGACCCGACCCTGGCCCAATCGGGTTCGGGTCTGAAATTCTAACTTGTCCCTGATCGGGTCCTGTTGATTGTCATTGGGTCTAGGGTCTATGTAACTATAGCTGATAGACACGAGTGGACCCGAATGGACCTGACCACGGCTCTGTATAGCCTATAGCATATTTATTTTATGCTAAGGTGAATTTATTGACTTATAGAAGGCCTAGCCAATATATATAAAGACCTATTCCTTATCCAGAAGAGCAAATTGGCTGATCCTTTTTTTTAAATGTCACTCGTGTCCAATCAGGTCTGGTTTAGACCAGGACCCGTTAGGGTACATGTCGGATCTAGGTCCAGTTGTCCTCGGGTCCAATCAGGTCTGGTTTAGACCAGGACCCGTTAGGGTACGTGTCGGATCTAGGTCCAGTCGTCCTCGGGTCCAATCAGGTCTGGTTTAGACCAGGACCCGTTAGGGTACGTGTCGGATCTAGGTCCAGTCGTCCTCGGGTCCAATCAGGTCTGGTTTAGACCAGGACCCGTTAGGGTACGTGTCGGATCTAGGTCCAGTCGTCCTCGGGTCCGTTCGAGTCCAGGACCCCATTTTTTTGGTCTATGCAAGGCACTACTAAAGAAGATTCAGGCCTTTCTATTGGATAGTACATTAATAATTTATATTTTGTGATCTGGCTGTAAGTAAATCTGATGCTACAGTGGACATGTCAGTTTAACCCAGAAGAGAGGGTTGTCTATTATGGCTTTAAGTGGTACCGTGTATATTAGAATACCCCAAAATATTTCTGTTTGAATAATAAAGATTGAATACATATCCCATTTTTATTTTTGCTCACCCTGTATTGAAGCAATATTTGAAGAATTTCCACCATCTCCTTATCAGTTTGCCACGGTAGAATCTTAAACTAATAGCCCTTACCATGCACATTGGGCTTTTGATGAAGACAATTGCACTTCCCCACACAATTACAGGTCACGTTCACCATCCTCCGCCCTGCACACACATTTGTTTTCACATGGTGTTCCGTCCCTGAGTGGCTGTCAGGGTCTTCTGTATCCATCCGTGGCTGACAATCATACTTTATTGAGAATGGAAAAGTGACGGCTAATTGATTTTACAGTGATACCGATGGAGAGACAATGAATGTGCCATCAATTCAATCCGCTATTTAATGGTTCCAATTTAGCCTCTGTAAACGCTCACTAAACTAATTTCTCTGGGTGCAGCAATCTGAAAAGCTATCATATATCTAATCTCCTCCTATATATTCATCAGGAAAAGGGAATTTAGCCAATTCCAAGGTGTGGAGATGATCTGTTAGCGCAGTGTAAATGTTTAGAACGCTGCAATCGAGTTCATTTATAAGGATATGAAAAGTTTTATTGGCAGGGTCAGTGGAGTGGAACTGTTGGATAATAGGCAGTTACCCAGAAGTGTTTGAAAGCTATGAAGCATAGAGATGTAGGGAATAAAATGCCGGGACATACCCTAATCGGAAGCTAAACTGAAATTCTAAAACAGCAGGGCTGTTAGATTCCCACTGATAAAAGGTTCAGTGGCACAGGCCATTGCTATTCCACCATCTATTTATTTTCCTCTGTGTAAGCTCTTCAATTTTGGCCAAAACCGGGGAGCAGTGAGCCGCGTATGCCAATGCGATGTGTGATGGAGACGGGGATGCAATGGGCTCCACTTTTCCATCAGAACGTCTCCCAAACCCAATCATCATCGGATATGACTTTGACTTCACGAGGAGAATAGGATGATAATATTGCTATTCTCTCAATAAAGGGGAAAAATCCACAGTAGCCTTTTAGAGATGAGATCATTCCATTCAAAACACAATTCGGCGCCCGTCAGAATGACCCCGATCCTTCCCTACCCCCTCTTTTTTTTAACTCGCTATTTCCTTCTCCTTCTTGACGACGGACACGCACCTAAACACCCTCCGAGGCCTCGTCCTGTTTTTGAGTTTTCCCGAAAATGAAACTTTTAGAAGCTATGGTAGGTGTATCAGGTCCAATAGTCATCAGTAGTGAAGAAAACAAAATAGTCCTTTTTCTTACAGAAGGTTCAGCTCCAGGGTTCATATTTGTCTTTATCACATGCTGTGAAATATAGTAACCTGGATAGATTTCAGTGGGGACATTTCCTGATGCTGCTACACTGGCTGTCACTACGGAGAAGTCCCTACTGAAACCCCCTGGAGTGTGATGCTGTGGGGTTTAGCACAGCCCATTCCCACCCCGCTGCTGTTTGTTTACTGCAGGTTGGACTCACTAGGCTGCCATTTACTCACTAATTTAAGCTATTTGAGCCGTAATGTGCATCAATCTAAATAGATGGAATCAGGCAAGCAGAATTGGTGTTCTCCATTATCCAAATCAAGCCTTAAGATGAGATCCCTCCTTCACACTGAAAGATGAGACTCCGAAGCATGAGACCCTGAAACAAAAAACAGTATAACAATGTATCTCTTTGCTATATAGGTTAATAAAGTGGGAAGACATTTTCAATCATGTCTCAATGGATGCACATTGTGGTGTTAATGTTGGCAATTAGTCTTGTGGAGAGTATTCCTGAGTGTCAGAGAGACAGGGGTCTGAGAGATGCTTGTGTCAGAGGCTGGTGATTATCTTCCAGTGATATTCCTTTAGGGGACTGAAGTCCTACACTTATGCCTGCTCCCTCAAGGTGAAGATGTAAATATACTGGATAAACTTGTATTGTTACCATAGAGACAACTCTCTAGACTATTAACCTTATCGGGTTTCCAACACCTCTCTGAAATATTGATGGAAATCCTTTAAGAAATATACTTCCAATTTCAAAACTGCTTTCAAAAGTACTTATACATATTTTAATTCTTAACCATAGCAATATAGGTCACAAATTTTTACTTTTTAAAAAAGTTCTGAAAAAAAAGCAAGGTTAGAAAATGTATTATAATAAGACATGGATTACATTTTAAATGTTATATCCATAGCTTTCGGATTGTTTCTGGTTGAATTTATTTTATAGTATCAATGTAATCCAGCACAACATCTTGTGGGATGCCTTGATAATTTCAGTGAGGTGCAAATTCATTTTTTTGTATTCATAAATTGAAATTGTAAGTTAATAGGCTCTTCCCGATTTTCGAGGGACATTATTAAAATATCCATTATGAGATCAGCTCTTTAGTTTCTATGTTGTGGATTATTTTTATCGTCGTCAGCCTGATAAATTATGGAACTCTGCTCTCAATCTAATGAGGTAATTGCTTAAAATATATTCATTGTTCCTTTTCATTCCATCCTAGCAACAGAACTCTCTCATGGCTATGATCTCTTCCCAGCAATTGTATTTTCGACTTTTCCCTCCATTACTTTATGTGCTTATATTTAGTACACTTTTGTACCACGCATTTCATTTGACCTCAAATACATTTACACTCTCTCGTTTTCTCTCTGTGATGGTTGAGTGCTCCAATGTTTACTCAACCTGGTTTGCTCAGGTTAAAGTGAGCTAATAAAACTTGGCCAGTGGCCTATGCTGATGACAGAGAGTGATGGCACAAGAGCTGAATTATACCACTGTTGTGGCCAAATAGGGATGATGCCACAGAGGCAGGAAAAAAGATATAATCCCTGACAAACAAGCATCTTTGGCTGTGAGTGCTTTTGTGTTTGGTGGTGGAGCAGCGCGAGGCGAGGCGGGGCGAGGGCCAGAGTTAAACAGAGGGCCCGAGTGGCCAGGGGAGAGCCCAGCTCAGCACAGATAAGGGCGATCATGCTGAAAATGACTCATAGGTAAGACCCCTATCTCTAAATACCCAGCTAGAACAAGCCTTATCAACCCTGGCCCTGATCTGGATCTTAAAGTCCAAACTGCATGAATTCCCCCAGCAGAGAGCTAATACAGTGGAGGAAGTGGTGGCTGCTTTACGGGATCTGAAATTGTAGGCTTACCCTGGGATAGGTTAGAGTGGTCACCCAGGTCTAAAAGATATAACCCATTTATTTTGGGAAGGGGGAGTATTGGTCATTTCACCTATCTCCTGGAGATTTGTCTTGGGATGTTTTCCTCAATTTGCCAGGAAGGGTTGTAGTGAGAGGAGAGTACACAGGCATATAAATGGAATGTTTTATTATTTGTCAGAATCATACCACTTTCATTACGGTGTCCTTGCTGTATGTACAAACGTGTATTTGATTTTAAATGCAACCATTACTTGCTTTGAAAGGGATTGTCAGCGATTTGGATCATGAACATCTATTATTTTTAAAGTATATAAACTCAAGCTGTGATGACAATTTCTTTTCATTTCAATTGAACAAATCATTTGCAGCTATTGTTGATGAGAAGCTTTAAACATTTAAAACTCTCCTGAACTTCTTTGAACTCACTCTACCCCAGAGCACAAGGCTCAGGGATCTCATTGTAAGGTGCTTAAGTGCACAAACCTAATTTGCAAGTTTTATTTCAATAGTTGAGGAGAGTGAGATAAGGACGTTTCTGTGAATCAGGAGTATTCCCTTTCAAAATCCCATCACAAGTCCCAACACACAAGACTCCGGATTAAAAGAGCCTGATTAAAAAACTCAATTTAATTAGAGTGAACGGATAGATCCACCACATGAAAGAGCAATAACTAAGGTCCCACTTAGAGCCAGATATCTTCTGACCCACTGAGGTATATAGCTGCCTACACCACAGGTAAAATTGAAGATCCAATCAGTCCCAGTAAGAAGTACGAATAAACTGCTCAAACAGACTTCCTGTCTGGGGACATAGGGTAGCTCTAGTCTAGTGCTTCATGATGAGTCCTGCCCAGTGTTCACAGGCCTTGTAGCTTAAATGCAGATCAATTACAGGGCAGAGAAGTCACTGTGTCACATATGATTCACAATATCAATTCCATGCCTTTCGGAAACTGTTTGGCAAGTGTTTCCTCACTTTACATCTGCTAACCAATCGGAAGGCGATGTGTCGAAGACCAAGACAATTTAATGGTGTGACAGTTAACCAGGGAGTGCAATGTGTAGAGAGATTCTCCCAGCAGCCTCACTCTGTCTGTCATGGGCGGGTATTTATTTATTTACGGCACGGCGCTGCACAAATAAAATGTCACATCTCATTTACACGTCTTGGCCTTTTGTGATGCAAAAATTCTCTTTAAATCAGAACTATGGGGCATGCTGTCTGATTAAAGCTTCTCTAGCAGGGAGGCCAGATGATGCAAAACCACTGTGGCTGTTTATGAGGAGGACGATACAGAGTCAATGAAGAAATAGGTCTAGCGAGTCCCCAAATCATCTGCTCTGTCATGCTGGCTAATTTCACCACTAAGCAACTGTATGTGGCCTTTTTCCAAGTCTGGGCTGTCTGGTCTATGTACGAAGTGGGTAGGATAAGATGATTTGGTCTGGTAACAGAATTGGAATAATAATCTTTCAAATGATGATATCCTTTTTCAATCTTTAGGTAAAGGGGAAAGTCTAACAAGAGTAAACCCATACAGTATGTTGTGTTTACTCCTAGTTTTCAATATTGTGCTTTTCAAACTCGCAAAGCTGAGTGGCCAAAGGTAGCATGAATAACATAAATAGGTATTTTTAAAAGAGCCATGAAACAACAATGAGGTGAAATCTCTGGTCTTGGTAGCAGCCATAGTGATCCCCAAACCCCTCTTAAAGATGGCCTCCACAAAGGACGCGGCTGAACTGGATGAGGGCAGGCAATGGCGCTCTCAAGAAAGAGACAAGATGCCTCCTCCTGTCCTTGGAGGCCTGGGTTTTTTTAAATAAACATGTGGCAGTGCCAAAGCCATTTCACATTCTGAAAGGCTGCGGTCCACTAATCTATGAATGGGGAGCCCAGGAGCCCCAGTGACAAATGTTATCTCAGCTTGGCATAGAGGGTTCAGACCCCATTCAGCCCCCACTCTACAGGCCACTGCTGAGATTATGTCACCATAATCCCCAAGCAGGTTTTTTGTTGCCTAAACGGGCAGGTGATTCTATGTGTGAGCAAAACAGCCAGTGCAAGGGCAGCAAGGAGGAATTGTTATTTATTCTTGGCATGGCGACAGAGGTTTGGACAGTCAACGTGTTGTCATATTGCATGTACACATTTGGGTTTCGGGGAGATGTAATTCCAAAGGAAAAAGAAATACTGTAGAGGGTGGATTATTTTCTCATATCAGGGCGAGGACATGGTCCACCTTTTATACACACCTCTGAGGGCGAACTGTGTAGCACCGCGGCACATATTTCTATGTTGATTGATAAGGAGCCGAATGGACGCTGTTACAGTGCAATGTTGTGTATGGGCACATTTGAATGTATTAACCAAACAAGCAAATGAAGGCACGGTGAGAGTTGAAGAGGTCAGTGCATGCATTACTTCTGTCCCAGAGGAGCCAGAATAACTTTGTGAGTGGGCTGTTTTAATTGATTCTTCCAGAACTACGGTATTGATCACTTAAGAGCCTCTGGTTTTAATGCCCACCAACCTCTTCACACCCTCATAAGCAATAAGCAGCATTCCCAGGTTTTACAGCACCTGTGCAGCTGTATGTACAAGGATCTTAAAAAGGCCTCCGCAATAACATCACTGACCCCACTGGACGAAGGGGATCGTGCCACCTTGATTTGATTGAATTGAGTTTGTATCTGCTTTCATTTAAATGTTGATGCAGCCTTGGATGGGGTCACTTACAGGGCCATGATTCAATGAAGAGTAATTAAAGTTCTTTCATTTGGTGGAGGTTTGGGGAATTAACCGCTGGACGCTCAAGGACACTGAGCCAAGATGTCCAGAAATTAAAAAGGATTAATTGAAAATCTTAATTACTTTCTGAGGGCATAAACATCTCAATATCAATTAAAATGTGTTTCCACTGCACTTAGAGGATATGAGGAGCAGCAATAATTAGATCTGCAGACTGACAGGCTAACTCAGTGCTTTCAATTGAAGCCCTTAGATTGAACTACTATGATTTAAAGATGCAATCTCAAACCTTTGTATAATTTCAGCCAGTCGTTTTGAAAGTGGTGCTCATGAGCCAAAAGTGGTCCCCGTTTTTTTGTGTACTACGTCATCAAATTGTGTACTACATCATCCATTTCGTATGACACGTTACGAATCCAATTCGTACTGTATGTTACGAATTTGTTGTGCTTAAGATCCTGGAGTGCGTCTTCAAGTGTGTAAATAATACAGACCACTTGAGTGTTCTTACCTGTCATGTGTAAACGTTCAGAGTCACTTACTCAAAGTTGAACAAAGTTGAAGGTTAGATTAAAGAGAGGTTCGAGGAAAATAAAGAAGCAAAAAATATTCGTGGGTTATTATTAAAGTTTCTTAAATTATAGACTGCATATTAAGCAGAGTTATATGACTGGGGCCAACAGGGAAATAATATCCTCCAGCCGCTTCGCTAGCGCCGTGCGGTTGAGTGAACAGATAAAAGCTGGGTAAAAATGGCTAGTGGATGAGGAAATGTTTTGGAGGTGTAACTGTGATTGTTATTCAAGGAACACCCTTCTGCCACTGCCGGCAGTGTGGCCTTGAGCCCTGTCTGTCATCTCCCTGAATTTAACACTTATCTTTTTTAATCATGTGTGTTTATTAATTTATTAATCTTTTTTTTTATAGTTCCAATTTAACTTTTTGGAATTTTTCAAGGCCTTTTGTTTTTACTGGGTATGTATGGGTAGTAGTTCCTCCTCCTCCAGAGCTTCTCTCTTCTCTACCAGCAGGAAGAGGGGACCAGTCATGAACCATTTAACCAGAGAAAATGGGGAGGGAGCTCCTCTAAAACTGGTATTCCTGGACCAATCTGGGCAGTGTATTCGAATTGCAGAGTAACAAATGGACAGTGGAAAGGGTTTGTAATGGTGATTAGAGTCTGAAATTGGTTCAGATTTACAGTGTCAGTCAGAGATGGAGGGAGAGGAATAAGCAGTCTAAGCGGTCTAATGGATCCATCAGCTTGCTTCGGCTGCTCAGTGGGCCGAGCGGGGTCACCAGCCATCCGCAGGCGCAGCCACAAAAGCACTTCAATTTTGTTAGGAAATGTATCAATTTAACTGACTCGAGCGGCACACTGGAAACCTAATGAATCTGGACTCAATTTTCCAGCACACTGCCTCTGTGAACTGGAGGAAACAATGTTGGTGGTGAAGGGGTGAGGTGAGGCCACTGTGATTGGCTGGCTTTGGTCTTCCTCGGTCCTCACCGAGGCCCAGTCCGGGAAACAGGGGCAGGCCTCCGTTTATCTAGCGATGGACGTCGCGCCGACCGCTGTCACTCATCTAACAATGATGTCATTAAAGGTAAATTGGCTTCTATTTCAGCTGGATGATAATGCTAATTGAGTGGCCAAACATAATACCAGGAGCTGTTGTGCGCTGTTAAGGGGAGGAAGGGGACAGATTAAATGGCCGTACAATAGTGGGCGTCAGGCACGGCAGATGTTGCTTTGTGCTGAGGACTGCATTGACATATCTCTTGCTTGTCAGGCCTGGGCTTTAGGAGAGACTTATAGGACAGGGGGACCAGATGGTCCCACACAGAGTCCCAATAAAAGCAGTTAAACAGCGCCACTGTTTAAAAGAAGACAAGTCAGCCACAAGAAAATGCAGCTAGCTGGTAAATAAAAGCAGTGGGACTGGCTTATCGATCCTGCTGCCACGCGCCAGCCCTGACTGTAGGCTAATGAAGGGGCCCTAGTCAGTAGGCGTCATGTTTATTTAGGGGCCAGGCTGTGATCACTGCTGACCCCCCCCCCTCAGAGGAGCTGTCAGCCTGGCCTGCCTTATACTGTAGGGATAGGGGCTGGAGAGAAAGAGAAAGGAAAACCTGTGAGAAAGGCTGCTCTTATAAATGAGGTCAGCAAATCGGCTGGTTACATGTCTTGTAATCTCTTTATTTGAATTAAAGGAATACAATGGTGAGGTCAGTCCATTGATAAATATCCCCTTTGAATAAGCAAGTGTTTCATTTGGGCCTCATCATCATTTTTACATTGATAAACATGACTGTAATTTGGATGGACTTCCACTTTCTATGGATTTATGGTAATTCCCTTAATATGAGCAGTATCTTCCCCTTGGATTAAACCAACGCGTGTGCAACGGTGGGGCAAAACTGATGGGGATTGGCTTAGATTGTTGACAACATGTAAACAATATTTATTCTCCAGTGTTTATCGAAAACATAAATACATTTGCACAATGAACACTTGTTTGTCTTTCAAATTCATCGTTACAGTTGTTGGTTTGCTAGCCGGTGATTTTTTTTTTGGCCATATTAGCATTGACATGAGATCCGTCAAAACACCTCAAAGCAAGACATGGTTTCGGGAACAAGATGAAACTACCTGAAACGAGTCACTTACAATTCCCCACATGGCAGTTTCTTGTCATTGTTTGTTTGTAGCTATCTGGCCATCCAGAATGACAACTCACGGACTTCTGCCCCATTGAAGAGTGCGTATCGTATTCATTATGTTGTCAGCTTACCCATATAGATGACCATCCGTGATATCAACATTCTAGTTTTAACCATGTTTTGAGGCTATAAATTGGTTGTTTACATTTACATTGTTTACAAACATTGGAGAAAAACAAGCTTATAATCTATGTTCTGATGGGGTATGACAGTTGAACCAAGCTCATATATATTAGATTTTTTTTTTTTTATTACTGGAGGATGTCTGTGGCACACTACTAGTAGTATTTTGGGATATTTTGGTTTTCAAAGACTGATACAATCCCAAAAACATTGAGACCACTATTTCTGGTTTCACATCTTCTGTGTCGGAATGAACTCTTTGTGTGTGGCACGCCACCAGGTCCAGTCCTCCTGCTATTCTTAATTGATTGTGTGATGATCACATGTCTATGTACTGTACTCAAAGCACATAATGCTGGCTGTCAGCCTGCCATGGACTAGAGAGGCTGTCCCTCCACTTGACCCCACCATTATTGTGAGCACTGATCTCATTTGGCAAGGCAGGCTCGAGCAGCCTTCAGTGTCTGACATGTCTTTGCAGCAGCAAATCCTTCCCAATGCGGAGATAATAGGGAGATGGAATAGAAACCAATGGTAATCAGAGGGCATCAGATCTAATGGATGCAGAATAGTACGTCTCTCTCTTTCATCTTGATGGATGATAAAGTCAATTCCAAGCCATCAGTCTAATCCATGATAATTGTATCATGGTGGGATAGTAAAGTATTAGTGCCAGTTATACTCACCAGCATGGTGTGGTCTTTCACAGGGGCAAAAATGAATAGGTGCCAAGTCTGAATTGTACAATTTTCAAGTTGCAATACAGTGCTGATGAGGAATTTATGTTTTTCTATCAAAATATGTTAATTTTTAATCCCTGAATCCCATTTACAACATTAATTTCCACCAAACAGGATGATAACATGGTATTATATGAAAAGTTCCAGTTTGATAATGTTCCCCCATTTAATGTAATCTCAACCTGATGGACAAAGCCATCGTATGACTTTTGACATGTGCAGAATTTGTTGGGAAAATCCCTATTTATCTGTGACTGTTTAGGGAGCACTTCTGTATGAAGCATTGCATCAATGTTTTGACCTTCAGTCTTTGACCTTCGCTATTTTGTGTCATACAAACTGCATTAAGCCTTGTCCAAACATCATGTTTTTAGAGTATACAATCAGTATAGATATAAGGGCTAGGCGGATCACTTAGAATATCTAATGATCGTAACCAAACCCAAGATTGATGTGTGATTTGCTGACATTTCCCCATGTCTGTCCTGTTTTTCCTCAATCACACTCTAACCGGCCGAGCTCTTGTTATTTCAACTGGAACAAACATAAACAGGTAGGTGTGTGAAGCCCTGAGAAAGGGGAAGTTAGAGATCCTATTTGACAGGTTCACAGTGACTATTTTATTTTGTCTCTCCCCTCTGTCCCCTAGGTGGTTGACTGTGAGACATTTAATCGAGGGACTAGCGGTTTCATATCAGTAACAAAAATCAAATAATGCAAGATGATTTACTCCCGCTAGCAACCAGGGAGCGTATTCTTAGCAACCAGCCGAGCCCCGGGCCTCGGTGTAATCAGCTTGAAAATATTTCAATTATTGTGTTGATTTTAGTGGATTTGAGAGGTGGTCGGTGGGCGCCTTAGTACATTCAGCCCATGACCCGCAGAGGAAGACATTGATTTAAACAGGTGTCAGAATGGAAAAGTAGAGGCAATTTAAATGGGAATAGGATAGCAAAGTCATTGAGCATTGTTCAGTGCATGTGTGACATCCACCCGATGCTGCCAAATCAATGTAGCTCAACTGAACTAAAAAAATGTACCTTGAGGAATCATCCATCTGCCATGGACCACTGGAGCAAGAGGATTGACTCTCCCTTCCCTTCCTCCATGTGCTCTCTTTCCTCGCCTATCTGAAGCACAATCACACTCTTTTCGCACTATTAAGATATCTAGTACCGGAGATGATTGATCAACTTTCTGTGACAAAATGCTCTGATTGATGAATGTTGAGATTTGCATCTCTTCATGATGGAGCTTCAGCAAACGTGTGTCACACACAACCAGGGAAAGAAACAAACGACGTGTTATTGACCGTTTTGTCATGACTGTTTCAAGCTGTGTCGTTAGGTGGACATTGTGAAATCTCTCTGATGCATATATTGCCAGTAGCAGCTGGTGTAAAACAAAGTCTGGTTTTCTATGCAACGGAACGGTATTCAAATATTTCCTTTTAGGAAATCTAGTTAGGCCAAATTGGCCAGTGGTGACCTCCGTTCATCTTTAATGGGAAAATATTAACACACCGTCCTTCATCAAATTTGCAGGGTTACGTTTGGCATGCAAATTGATTCCTTTCACTTTTGCACAAATGCAGATCATTTTAGCCCAGCTAATTTAGAGGTTGTGAGTATAGGGCTGTAATTAACATAACAGATTTGCTGTGGTAGGCCTATAGTGTCCTAAACGCATTCCCTCACCCACTAGCCATATCCATCCCCAGCCATGATTGTATGATATTGCCTAGCTTATCTTAAGTGAGCGGTGATGTCAGTGGGCACTTACTCAATTACTTCCCAGTATTTTGCTTATTTGCTCTCAAAGCTGTAAAAATTGTTCAACGTCACACCGTTAATTACCAGTTGTGCAAAATAGTGAGCGACAATATTTCCCTCCCCTCCTTGCTCTCCTTATGAATATTATCTTCTGTAAAGGGGCAATGTAATGGGCACTGTATGGCACCGGCGTGAGATGACCAGCTGAAGAAAGCTTCAGGGAAGGTTCAGGAACAGAAATGATTCCTGCTTGTTCGTGACCTCAGGTGACAGCAATTAAATGTGTTGCACTGCTTTGAGATCACATGGACCACCATTTGAATCATGTCTCTTGTTGATATTGAAGTGTGCGCTGTTATTCTGAGTGGGCTTGTGTAGGTGTTGTTTGTATTGTAATATGTGTGGGCGCTCTAACTCTAATGGTTAAACATGCTTTCTCTTCATTTAGAGATGGAAAGGATGCCCGTTTTGAATATTTCATTTTCTACTGTAACTAATGTAAAGGACTGACCTTATAACACCAGGCGTGAGACGTAAATATTGGCCTATTTCAATGTCAAGATACTGTGGTCTGGCTTTAAAGTAACTCAGGTGCATTCAATTTCTCTAACATAAACATGTAACCCCCCCCTTTTAACGTCACAACAGCTTGTTTGATTGTCTTATGACTTTTGGAACATGCATTCTTACTTTAAGTCCATTGAATGTATGTTTATTGAAGTAACTACATATAGCGCATTAATTGCTACTTTTCATTATGTTGGAGAGAATGAAGCTTGTACAGTCCATCTGTCAGTCAACACTTGCGTTAGATATGATCGCAATCCGTGCAATCAGTTTACCTCTAACATATGGTTGTCCCCCAAGCTCATGAGAGGACACATTTTAGAGACATGTTCTTGAGTAGCTGATGTCCATGTGTAGCTCAAAATGGGAGGGGGGGGGGGGAGCCATCAGAAAATGTCGTGTTGGAGAGGTGCTAATGTGTGTGATCACACATTAATCGTCTGACAGTATCTCACATTCTACAGTTAGTCCATTTCCACTGAAGTGAGGTCTAAGTGTCAGGTGTCATAATTTAATTGTGTTGTTTTCTATTTCTCTACAGTACTTAGGGGACTGGAGAGCAGGCGAATCTATGGCAGACTCTACTTCTCTCTTTCTCTCCCTCCCTCTCCCTTGCTTTCTTTCTTTCTTTCTTTAATTGGGGACACTAGGGGTTCACTTCACATTTCCCTTTAATCTTGACCTTAGCAGATTAACTGCTGATAAAGATAAGAATCGTTATCTGCCCAAAGAAATTCAAGGAACAATTTTCTCTGCTCATTTTTTGTTCATTAACGGAAAAGTGCTTTTGTAGTTGAAGATATCTTGAACATGCACACAGCCCATATCTCCTATGATAAAGCAAGCTTTTGTAAAGGAGTTTACGGATGTGTTGTCATTTATTTAAATTACCTCTTTTGAACAATAGCTTAGCAATTACATATGTTCAATACATTTTCTAAATCACCACAATTTTGGGGTGGGGAATTGGAATGCTGTCAGATTGACAGTCTGAGTGTTTTTTTTTTGGGGGGGGGGGGGGGTTTGCAAGTAATTCTGTTAATACAAATAGTCAGCATGTTCATGACATTCCCAGGAGGGCAGAGGACAAAGAAAGGAAAAGAACAATACTGATTGAGATACAGGTCTTCCATGTTGGATTCACATAGGAGACGACCAGAGAAAAGAAAACGTGGAATTTAACAGAGGAGGAGGCAGGATTAGCAATAAATAATCCAGACAAGGTATTGTTTTGGTAGAGCCCTTCTCCGCTGAATTCATTAAGGGAGTGATATATACAGTGTTTCTCAAATAGCACCCCATTCCCCACAAAGTGCACCAACCCCGACCAGGGCCCATAGGCCTTTGGTCAAAAGTAGTGCACTATACAGGGATATGGTGCCACCCGAGATGCAGATATAGCTAGAGGTCAACAGCCTTTACGGTCTGCTTGCATCTATGGATCTACTGCAGATATGTACAGCCAAATTCACATACACTGTAAGACTTTTCTATTATTTCAACAGTAAAACACTGTAGGATGCATAGTATAATACGATAAATGTGTTTTACAGCATTCATGCTGTAGTTTGCACTGCATTATGGATAAAATACTGAAAATATCTGTAATTTGGAAGCCTCCTGTAAATATTACTCTAACATACTGTATTTCTTTACAGTAATAGCGTATGCCTACAGTAGATTCAAATGATCAATTTCAGGTGTCAACCTCATGCTGTCGGGCGAGACACATGAAGCTCAGACTATTTTAGTAAATATCTTCCTCGAGTGGCTGTGAAGTGGAAGAATGTTTTCAGCAGCTGCTGGGTAGGTACCTTGCCTTGTTAATAAGCATATTTATTGCTAGCCAACGTTGAATTACTGCATGTTTCCTTAGCTAACCTAGCTAGATAGCTTGCTGACGTTTGTTAGCTAGCTTGCTCGAGTTGACAAAAGCCATTTCGGTGTGCTCTAAATTTCGTGTACATTTCTAGCTGTGCGACCTAGAAAAACATCACAGAGAGAATATTGTGATGATAGGCTGTATCGCAGCCTCTGAGTGCCATAGAGAATACACTGAGCGCAGATTCGTGACCGTTATGTTTCCACCATTACCACAGAGAAAATGGCGTTTCTAGCAGTTCAAAAAATGACCCATATTTTGGGGATTGACGGGCCGCATTTTCCGCATATAAACCACGTTGTGGGCCGTACTCGTGAGCCGCTAAAGCTGATATGAATGACCAGTGCACCATATTGTATCGAGGTGCCTGCCGACCATAGGTGCAGTGCCACTGGTCAGCTGTAGCCTAACACAGTGTCGGCGGTGGAAACTAGTAAAGTGGTGGATTTTCCCCTCCAGGATTATACAGTATTTCAAGTAGGACTGCAGCCTACACAAGAAATAACTAGTTTGGTAGCCGTCTAGATGTCACCGTGACATATTCTACTCAATGGGGAGAGCATAAATGGCAAAAACACCAGAACAGAGTGTTCACTTGGCTCTCATCTGCGCAACATAAATCATAGTTTTGTAGGCCAGGATTGTCCATATTGCCTCTCCTGCTAGCCATTTGTTTAATTTAAAAAACATTGTTCCGCAATGTTACAGTATTAGCTAAACCTGTTCACTTTTACCAGTAGTTCGCAAACATTTGGTGGCACAGCTAGAAAGGAAAATGTTGTAAATCTGGTAAAATAATCTGTGATATTGTGTAGGCTATAGCAATGTTGTATTAGTTTGCTATGGTTTGAAGTAGGTATATCTAGCTGTCTTATTTGTGTTTGTTCAATGCCTCAATTGATTTCATAAACTATCCTGGATATATGCTGTAGGTTCGAATCAACCCAAGATGATGAATTATGAAAGATGGAACAAAGTGTATGACAGGGTGGCCCAGAGGAAGCCAGCTGTTTGTTCTCAATCCCTACCTTGCCCCTTTCTTCCAAGAGCAAACTGAGTTTGAATGAAGACCTCTAGTGAGGCAAGTACACACACACACGACACCAACTTGATATGTCCTTTGTCCCCTGTCTTTTTACCCACAGAGTAACGGCCCTGGTGCTCTCTGTCTCTCATTCTATTCTTTATTTTTCTATGCTTGTCCTAGGGGTGAGAAGAGCTGACAAATAAGAATTGAGGAGGTTTGTTACGGAACCCCATGAGGAACACCTGATGCTGCACTGACTTCTCTGTCCTGGATGCTCTCCTGCCCAAACTGTCCAGTTGTATTTCACCTCCTCTGAATCCCCTTACCCCAAACAGAGTTGCCCCTGATCATAGATTGGGCTGCATCACAGCCTGGTATGGCAACTCCACCGCCGCGGACCGCAAGGCGCTTCAGAGGGTGATACGCCCCCCCCCCAAAAAAAAACTTTTACTCTGCACCCACCCCAATGACATTCATCACTGCAGCAGTTGTTAATAATGTATACATGATTCTTTGTTGTTTAATTATTATTTGTATTGTTTTATTTCACTTTGTCTCCACACCCCTCAATGGTAATTTAGTCTGACTGCTGGTCCCCCTATGGTCAATGTCCACCCCAATGGACATGTATTTATTGATCACTGCTACAGTTATTATTATGTACAGTACTGTTCAAAAGGTTGGCGTCACCTAGAAATGTCCTTGTTTTTGAAAAACAAAAACAATTTTTGTCCATTAAAATAACATCAAATTGATCAGAAATACAGTGTAGACATTGTTAATGTTGTAAATGACTATTGTAGCTGGAAACAGCAGATTTTTTAAGTAATATCTACATAGGCATACAGAGGCCCATTATCAGCAACCATCACGCCTGTGTTCTAATGGCACGTTGTGTTAGCTAATCCAAGTTTATCATTTTAAAAGGCTAATTGATCATTAGAAAACCCTTTTAGCAATTATGTTAGCACAGCTGAAAACTGTTGTCCTGATTAAAGAAGCAATAAAACAGACCTTCTTTAGACTAGTTGAGTATCTGGAGCATCTGCATTTGTGGGTTCGATTACAGACTCAAAATGGCCAGAAACAAAGACCTTTCTTTGAGTCTATTCTTGTGAGTCTATTCTTGTTCTGAGAAATGAAGGCTATTCCTTGTCGCCTCTTCACTGTTGACGTTGAGACTGGTGTTTTGCGGGGTACTATTTAATAAAGCTGCCAGTGTAGGAATTGTGAGACGTCTGTTTCCCAAACTAGACACTCTAATGTACTTGTCCTCTTGCTCAGTTGTGCACCGGGGCCTCCCACTCCTCTTTCTATTCTGGTTAGAGCCAGTTTGCGCTGTTCTGTGAAGGGAGTGGTACACAGCGTTGTACAAGATCTTCAGTT
The DNA here is from genome assembly GCF_901001165.1 of Salmo trutta. Lineage (NCBI taxonomy): Eukaryota > Metazoa > Chordata > Actinopteri > Salmoniformes > Salmonidae > Salmo > Salmo trutta. The sequence continues at coordinate 49,927,983 of NC_042957.1, forward strand.
TCTTGGCGATTTCTCACATGGAATAGCTGTAATTTCTCAGAACCAGAATAGACTGACGAGTTTCAGAAGAAAGGTCTTTGTTTCTGGCCATTTTGAGCCTGTAATCAAACCCACAAATGCTGATGCTCCAGATATTCAACTAGTCTAAAGAAGGCCTGTTTTATTGCTTCTTTAACCAGGACAACAGTTTTCAGCTGTGCTAACATAATTGCAAAAAGGTTTTATAATGATCAATTAGCCTTTTAAAATTATAAATGCGGATTAACTAACACAACGTGCCATTGGAACACAGGAGTGATGGCTGCTGATAATGGACCTCTGTACGCCTATGTAGATATTCCATAAAAAAATCTGCCGTTTCCAGCTACAATAGTCATTTACAACATTAACAATGTCTACACTGTATTTCTGATCAATTTGATGTTATTTTAATGGACAAAAAATGTGCTTTTCTTTCAAAAACAAGGACATTTCTAGGTGACCCCAAACTTTTGAATGATAGTGTACATAGTACTATTTCTATTTTTCGGATTACCATTTTCATTGTTTTATTTCACTTAGTCCTGTTTGTTGGAGCTAGGAGCTCTGAATCTGAAGATCTAGGACTGTACCCAATCCCAATTTGAACTCCATCTCCCTCTCTCTCTTTGTCTCTCTCTCCCCCACAGCCCCAATGCACAGGCATACATTAGCGTTGTAATGATTCTCTTATTTGGTTACATGTGGTAACTTCTTGTTACTTCTATTGTCAATTCTGTTGTTAATTCATTTTTAATTTTGATACCTATTTGAATTCATTTATTTTATGTACAAATGTATTGTTTTTCTTACATTTAGATTTGAGGTAGAATTTCACTGTACATTTACAGCATTATCCTGGCACCAGAGTTGTCAGCTTAATACTGTAATTTTGCTTTACAGTACTATTTTCCTGACTGTAAAACATTACAGCATCCCTGTAAATTTACAGCAAGGATGGTGTAATATGTATTTACAGTAAGGAAAATAGTACTGTAAAACATATTACAGCATCTCTGCATCTCAAAATTACAGTATTAAGCTGGCCACTGGGGTGCCAGTATAGTGCTGTAAATTTACAGGGGAAAGTTTTACAGTGTAAAAGGTTGCTAAACCTGACCAGAAGAGAAGCAGCACATAGGCACCATTAAAGAGCAGGACCACAAGACCAATTGCTTGGCCCATTCACCTGAACTCCCTTCAGTTCAGTAACATTATGGCCTAGCCATGGGCTAGTACTGAGAAGCAAAGTCTTTATTTCACTCCACCATACAAGTATTCAATAAGGATCTCCATAAACTATCAATTAACGAGGGGTAAATGTTGTCACGCAGCCACTTGTTCTACTGGATCCACAAAGAGTGGCAACCCAGTTAGGGTTAGATTGGGTGTTTTGTTTGTTGATTAAACATGGCTGGTGCACCTTCTGGGAACGAGCAACATATTATTACAGTCAATATTTCCCGATCAGAAGCCATTCTGCTCTGTGCGCACTCCGCCAGTATTACTAAGGATTACTGTACCTCCCGGACAGAGGGTGGCCCAAAGCTGGCAAACACATTGAATTAGTGAGTCAAACTGCAGCCTTGCACAGCCAAAACTAACCATGGCGTATGGCGTAGTACTGAGAGAAATGTGAGAAGCCCTAACGCAGTGGCTTCTATACAGTCTTGCCCCCTATGCTGTCTTGTTCATTTATTCATGAGTATGCCATTAAGATTGAGTTTCATACCAAATGTGATTATTAGATTTAGTGGGCTTTGTTTTGCCAATTTCAGTGGACATTGTCATAACCCAAGTGATTGGAATGTCTCTGTGCAAATCTATTGTAAATGCTTGAATGTTCAACACCAGCTCCATTTGAATTTCCATATGGGATCTCGGGTTAAAGTAATATGTGTGGTTTGTGCTTCACAGTTGCATACCAGTGTGCATTAACATTCCTACTGATATCTACTTTACATATATTACTTTTAATTGAATTCCTATTTGGGAGCCTGCCTGCTGGAGAGAACCTCAATTTGTTCAGTAAATGTATGTCCTCCAACTCCCCATTTATTAGGCTTAAAAAGCTGTAGGTGGTGCTTTAATTATTTCTCCTGTGCCATAATCGGTTATTTTGAAAGGCTGGCCTGCTTATCGATAGCGCTGAAATGAATGTTATGTCTTAAAAGGTTCCTTCCTCAGGTTCTTCCTCTAGCCGTCGATAAGGTGTTTGGTAGGGAAGCGATCCTTAGACATCTCGGTGTTGTTGATGGATATGGTCACACTTCTGAGAGGAAAACAGCATTGATTCTGTCCCACTATCACTTCTAATTTTCTTCCAGCCTTTGCACAATGGGATCCTTTATGCCTAATCACACCCACTTACAGGGCTGGTACAAGGCTTTCTTTTTTATTTCAAGAAGTGTGCCTGAAGCTCCCAGACAGAGTGTGTCAGTATTGAAGTGTTTCTGGCCTGTCAGATCTTCCCCACTTCCTGCTCTAATGTGATCGATCGGACTGGCGACAGAGCCATAACATGCTCCTCCTCTACAGTCTACAGGACACTTTGAAAGTGACATTTCAGGCCCAGTTAGACCCTATTTCCCCTGGCCCATTAAAAAAAAAGCTGGACCTCAAGTGAAACCCTGTGTCTGGTCCATCCCTGAGCTTCCTGCCGCATTAATGACAGAATTGTACATGTCAGTACTACCAGGGAGTCCAAGGATTAAATAATGTGCATGTAGTAGTCAAATCCGAGGTCTTGGCCTTGATGTGTAAAGAGCATTTGCAACACCACTTTAATGACGAAAGGAAGGAGAGAGCTGGGGGCTGGTGACTAGCCTATTGGAGGACATGTCAAGACCTTCACGCCAACCATTTTAATTGCAACCAGAAAATGCCTATTAGCTAAAGAAGACTTCCGCTGCAGGCTGAAATAAGATCACTAACACCAGCCATGCACTGTTTGGTTCGGATTGTGAGGGATGTTATTTAAAAGTAATTATGTATCGAGACCATGAGGATGAGTAACTTTGATAAACAACACTGATGAGTATTGTTACAGGCTCCATGGTAACTTTGATAAACAACACTGATGAGTATTGTTACAGGCTGCATGGTAACTTTGATAAACAACACTGATGAGTATTGTTACAGGCTGCATGGTAACTTTGATAAACAACACTGATGAGTATTGTTACAGGCTGCATGGTAATGTTGATAAACAACACTGATGAGTATTGTTACAGGCTGCATGGTAACTTTGATAAACAACACTGATGAGTATTGTTACAGGCTGCATGGTAACTTTGATAAACAACACTGATGAGTATTGTTACAGGCTGCATGGTAACGTTGATAAACAACACTGATGAGTATTGTTACAGGCTGCATGGTAACTTTGTTACGTTTTTTTTTAACCAAACTCTGACACCTCTTTCATTTGCTGGAGCTGTCTTATGTTGTTAAAAACTGTCTTTTGGGGACATTTCTAAAAGGATAGTTATACGTAAAAAGCTGGAGAGAAATGCTTTGATGGGACTACTCAGGGGTCTGTTGAGGTGTGTTCTGAGAAATGGTTTTTATAGCTAACTTTTGATGGAGGATGGAACACTGCCTGACAGTGTGATCAGAACCAATCCCCTGTATGAAATGGAAAAGGTTAATGCAGTTTAAGGGTTGAAATAATAACTAATTATCCTTGGGTTAACTACACCCTATGGCAATTTCGCTCATGTCCTGCTATGTTTGGCTTGACCCAAATCAATGAAAACAGTCCAGCTATCAAATCATTTAACAAAGCCTAACCTCCAGCAGAACGGCAGCCTACTTTAATGACCACCGTGCAACTGAAGGCACACTCCAAAGGACAGCTAAGGTCTGTAACTGAAACTGAAAAGTACCCCCCCCCCTCTACTATTATCTGGATATTTGACTTGTAGTGACAGATCCAAGATGCCACAGGAGAATATGTTCCATTTTTATGAGCTCCCAGAATTGTTTTATTACAGTGTAGTTCAGTCATTGGAAATGATATCTCAATGTATTCCTCTACTGAAGTACGGTGATCATCAACAAAGCATATGGAGATCAAGCTCATAATGGTGAACTTTGTTAGTGTTACACCGTATTGATTACAGTACAGTTTCTGAGACGATCACTATGCAATGTTAGATGTCAAACGTCCGTTCAAACAGAGGGAGATGTTGAAATGATCATGGAGTTGAAGTCCTATAATAAACCACAACATTTACCCATTTCTCTTTCATCCTCTGACTGTATTTAATTAACTAATGAACTTTCAATTCAATCTCTCATAGGGTATTCTATGACAACACACATATATTACTTTACTTTGCGACAGTATACTAAAAGATAAGAGCCCTCTAAATTGAAAAGTGCCAAGATCTACAGATGGGGCTTGTTCACCTTCTGAAAAAGACGGATTTGAGGCATATGAAAAGAGCTGACATCCACAAATGGATTTGGACAGTGTTGCCTTAACATCTGAGGACACTGTTTAACTCATCCCATCTCAGGAAGTTTTCACACTTCACGCTTCATTAACCTCTGGGTCGCAGGTTCCCTGGGAAGTCGGGAGAGGAAAATGCCTGTTTACACCGTTCTCTAGAAACCGCCACAAAGTGGTTAGTCTTCATTGTGGCATATCAACACAGGTGAAAAACATGAGGCAGTGGGGAGCGAAAGGCCTGTAAGCTGTCTAAATATAACCTAGCTTCAAAACATAAAATGCTTTCTATATACAGTAAGTATCACCCAGGTGGATCGTGCATATGTGTGCTGGATGATGTTGGTAATGTAACGCCATACAATCAAATGCACGTTCTATTCATTACATGTAACCCATGATATCATTTCTTGGAGCAAAAAGAGTATAACAAATAAGACCTTGTGTGGCAATACCTTGTTGATTCCATGTAGGTTTCTCTTCTTTTTTTTTTGCTGAATGGATTTGGAAACAGATTGAGTGATCTTTTTAAAGCACCACATCTATGGGTGTTGACATACGGGTCCACTGAGGAAGTACATCCATCCATATCACACATGAGCTGAGAGTGGCTAGATAAGCTGCACAGGCTATAGGTCTATCTATAATACATAGGCCTATGTTAAATGTCATTACTCATGACTTTGAGGAAGACCCCTTATTAGTTATTTGGCTAGAATTCCGTGGTTGGTTCATTAAATGAAAAAAAGCTAATGAAACACTTTTCACAAGGTGATAATTAGCAGAGAAGAGCAGGGCTGCAGTCACAGGCTGTTAGATATGTAATAACCACAATGACCAAGGGAGTTGGTGTTAATTTCTGGGTCATGTTTATGATGTTGATTTATTCCAGGTCAAAATAATGGATGGTAAACGCCTCAAACGTAAACCAGAATGTCTACATGCGGATATGACAAGATGCATTTGCTATAGAGGAAGCATTTTGGGGCATATTGAACGTAGCTGAAAGCAGATTGGAGCTAGGCCTATACCTCAAACCTTACAATAACTGAATCATTCTAGGTGGTTGCCTTTATTGTTTCCCACATGGTTTGATGTAGTTGGTTGATATGACAGATGGATAGAGTATAATTCAGTCCCCCACTGCCTGTACTTTCCAAGCGTGAATTTGCAGATAAAGCCGACAGGCGACAGTTGAGATGATGAGATAATTAAATGTTATAGAAGGTCTTCAAATGGGTGGGCCTATTACACAACAGACATTAAACATTTCAATAGAATATTTCCGTCTTCACACATCTCTACACTCTTATATATAAAAAAGGTGCTATCTAGAACCTAAAATGGTTCTTCGGCTGTCCCCATATAGGAGAACCCTTTGAAGAACCCTTTTGGTTCCAGGTAGAACACTTTTGGGTTCCATGAACCCTTTTTTCTAAGAGTGTTTAGCCAACGTTCTACCTGTAGTAGCCTATGTTTTTGTCTTGGCCAATAGCTACAAAAAAGACTGCTGGCTTCTCGCTTGTCAGCTTTGATTGTACTGGATGCTCTATAAGACATGTTGTAGTTTGTGCTATGGGCTAGTAGTGCATTGTTCATGAACGACTATGATCGACTAATCTCATCAATGTAGCCAATGACTTGATGTCAAATTGATGTCATTTTAGTTTAGGCTACCAACGTTGTTTAGCTAATTCATTGAGACTGAATGAGAGAATGAAGGGGACTTCCTTCTGTCCCAGTGATACCCAAAGAGAAACACTGGCACTTGGATCTTTAACACAATCGCTTAAAATGCTACTTGACATTTGGCTCCTATCCTGGAGCAACTCCGCCATGCTTTTTGGGGGATTTTATTACATCGCATGCTTATTAATGGACCGACATACTTAATCGCTCTTATCTCGGCCAAGCAAACGTGGGATAGGATTATCATAGGCATGTGCATTGTTTTACGGTCAATGCCTAAATTGATTTTGAGTCACGTGGAAATTGAATCACTTGCCATGTTTTGTCTATGGGTTGTTGTAGCCTAAAATGATTGGTGTACATTTGCTCTGTTTGATTATGATAGAAGATATAGGCTCACATCTGCAAGACATATACGCATATACTAAACTATGTTGTAGGACTATCTATAGATCCACATCGAATAGCTAAACTAATCATTTGATGTCTGTCGTGTATGACTGATCGTTCTAATCTTGAATTGATTTGGCACAGTCCTACATTCATGCTCATTTCGAGCTACTGAAACAAAGCCCTGCTAAGCAGATACTATTAGTGACAAGTTTGTAGAAAACCTCTGGCAATAATACGTGAATAACCACTTAGAAACTCAAAGAATCTTCAAAAATATCCTAGGCTTGTCAGAAAACACGATCTTGGAAAATGTATAAGGAAAAGTGCTTAAGAACTTTCCTATAATCTACAAAACCAATGAATTAGCAGGTCACTAAACACAATTTTCTTTGTGTTCATTTCCATAATAATGTGTACTAGCCAGCTTCAAATAGTTAAGATTGTAACAAATTAAATGATGAGACAACAATTCATGAATTGCTACATGAATAAAAATTGATGTTACAGGCCCATGCAATGCTGAAGAAAAACTACGTAAATGGACAAGTAATACATTCGTAGGCATATCTGTATAACCTTGTTGTATAGTTCGGCATTGGTGTGTGCTATGAACATTGCATGTTGTAAAAATATAAAAAGTGTGCGTCTTTCATTCTTAAATAATGTCAATGGCATAATTCCTGGTTGGGATTTGGTTCACACACTTAGTTTGCAAAAAAAAATGGCAAATGACAAAATAAGTTCATTTACTCAAAGCTGCGAGGGAGGGAAAAGAGAATGTTGCAAATGAGGTTCTTGATATCACGCTCATAATTAATTGCGCAAATTTGTTTCTATTAAATAAAAATAACACGTATTGAGAAACTCAATTAGCATTAATTAAGCTTGATATCCCAATTTGGATGTGTCGTTGAAAACAAGCTTTTTCGTAGTCTTTTTTCCCTCTCTGATGCTGAATACGAACGAGCTTTCTGCCTTTGGGCTGCTTTTCCCTCCTTTGAGAGTTGAAAATGAAAAATGGAAATGAAATATCAGGAGGTGCTAAATTAGCTGCCTGATCTGCACTTATTGCTGCATATACGCCCCTATTACTTTGCCAGTCTGTGTCTCTCTTTTAGCATTCCAGGCATGGAGAGGCGTCGAGATAGCAGATTTATCAAATGGGAAAATGAATGCATGATGATCAGTTAAATTGAAAATCAGCGCCTGCATGACAGCCCGACCTGACACCTCCGTAATTAGAAAGAAAAATGATAGCGTCCGATGCATAATAGAGCAAAAACAATTTACACTCTCCCATAATGATCCGGCGTTCAAATTGAAAATTTCTCCGGGTAGAAATTGAATTCATAAAGTATGATTCATGGAGGACACATTTCCTGGAGGCTGCCTGGGCCATATCGATTGATAGTTTGTCTTGAATCATACAGCGTGCAGCTCTCAGGCAAAAAAAAGCTTAACTACTTAAGCAAATCGCTAATTTCACCTTAAGGCCACCAGTGTGCAGCCACGATACTCCTGTTCAGTATGCTAATGAATTAAACATGAACACAGCCTACCATGCAACATACGCTCCAAATAAGACACACACAAAAAATATATATATATATATTGAAGGACACATCCAGACAACTCTAATTTCCAAATGGCCTATCCTAAATGGCAACCCATTGACATAAATAAAGCTCAATAATTGGGGGAGCTGGGCTGGCTGTGGCTGGCTGAATAAGAAGATAATGTCTTTAAATATTATGTCGGGTATAGGAATATATATTTAATAAAAGTTACAAGTATTATCTTTGTTGGGTTGAGGACTTCCAAGGGCCATTGTATTTGGATCTGTTTTCATCAAATAATAAGTTATTCATTAGCTTATTGACTTTCTGTCTGCCATAGGCCTATATATTCTCTGTTGAGATTACATTTTTCCTTTCCCTATACACTTTTGCCTGTCTCTTATACCAAGAGCCCCCCCTTCACCCACACCCAATAAGTCATTGCTTCCTCTGAGCAAACAGCAGTCATCGGGTGAAAATTATGTAAATATTTTGAAAGGGACACAGGCTCAGAAATTCATTTGTGCCGGCTCAGATGTAAAGCTGCCCCTCTGATTATTTTCAATTTATTTGCAAATCAAGACCCTAAAAGAGTAGCAGGAACTCTGGGTATTTAAGGACAACAACACCACACTGGAATGGATGTTTTTCATTTTTAGGATTTAGATGTTCGTGTTATTGGGGGCATTTTCTTTTACCTATAGGCCCCATCTTGTAAAACAAGCTGTATGCGATGTGAATGGTCTTTCCTTTCTTACCTCGACTTTAGATCTGGTCAACATTGCTAATATTGCCATGGCGCAGATGTCCCCGAGCCTGCACAGCATCCCTGGGGACCGCCAACCCTATTAGAACAAATGTGTTCTGCTATTGTAAATAGGCACGTTTGCTTCGCCCGTCCTATTACAGCCGACGCATGATCAATAGGCTGATAACACAGAAACATCAATGTAAGCGACAGAACAATGAGGGATATCATCGAACATCTATCTTAATATAGCCGGCTACAAGGGCCCCGACAAAGTGAAAAGCTCATGAAAATTCCGCCCCACGAATTCCCATCTCCTATCCAATATGCACAAACACACTCCCAGCTGCCGGGGCTATTATTTTCCTATTTCAATTTGACACCCCAGCCTTTCATGCTAATTCTATTATTCTTGGAAGTTTATGTGATTTCATATCACTAGAAATCGGTAATGTATAATAACCCTTTGGGCTAAAATAAACTGAATCCCTGCAGTAGCCACCGGGAAAATAATTACTTTCATATCAAAACTCTGCAGGAGTCGAGCGGGTCCTTTCGCCTCCGGCTCGTAACCTCATTTCAGTGAGGCTTATAGATGAATAAATTTGTTAAAGCAATACACAAAATACAACATCAGATTTTAGCAGAAAGCGCTACCTATACCCACTATACGGGCTATTTAAGATCTCACACGGTTTGGATGTATTGTATACAATCGATTTATTTATGAAAACCTTACATATATAAATATTATAATACTTTTTTACAACCTTTGAAGATTTTTGTGGGTTTTATGTATTTTTACAGTTTGTTACACAGGGGGGCTAGTACTACTACCACCACCACCACCACACACACGTGCACATATACACGCACGCACGCACGCAACAAACACACACACACACACACACACACAGTTATAACCCATCATCATCAGAAAATAGGCTATATATGTCATCTGTAAAATGAGAGTTTATATTCTAAGACGTGATTGAGCTTTGGGCAAATGAAAGGTGTTGTTGACGCTATCAATATTTTTTCTCACCTATAGGTCTATTATTCCATACCGACATCTTGAGTCTCTGTCTTTGTCTCTGGTGGACAGTTGGTTGTCACAGACTCGGAAGTCTCTGGGTAGTCTTTTACAGACTGCTCTTGTTTGTCTAATGGCAGATACTTTGAATCATCATCATCTTGGAAACATGTTGCACTACAACTGGCTGAAGGCTGACTACAGTTGCTACTGGAAAAGGTAACATGGCCTGGGCTGTTCTGTGGGGAACTAGTATTTTTCGCGGTAAAGTTGACCTGCACTTTGATTGCTGTCGCGTCGTTGAGATTGTTGGACTCCTTGTGGTTTTTATGTCCAGTATTGGCAGATAAGCTGCTGTCCTTCACTGGGGTTCTTTGTGGGGAGTTGTCAGTATCTGAGTCTGGTGGTGTTGTCTTCAAAGCAGTCTGAGGAACAATGAATCCAAGCGGCTGGGTGATAGGATAGAGTAAGAAATGTCCTTTCCCTATCAAAGGTCGCGAGGAGGGTAAGGCAGAAAATCCATCTATGTTCGGTTTGCGCCTTGGTCTGGAGTCGGATAGAAGGCTTTCTACGCTGAATGGGTTCAGTTTCTGAAGGGTGGAGGCTCTGCTGTTGGCGCACATGCTTGACTGTTGACTGCTGTCGGACGAGTCCAGCTCGGATCCACCAGCATCTTGGTTCAAGTGTCTTTGGTTCTGGAGGGTTTGTGGTGTTTGGTCACAGCTCGATTGGGTTTGGTTTCGGCCTACAGAGTCACAATGTGGATTTTGTTCACTGTCTGTCACTTGTGACACTCCGCTGTCACTGTCAGATCCTGGGGTGTGAAATAGGTCCCCTGACAAAAGTTTATTCTGGGACCTCAACAGTCTTCGCTCCTGCTTCCTCTTCTTCTTCTCCATCCTCTCCAGTTCTCGCCTGGCGATCTCCTCCGCGTCCATGGGCTCTCCACTGCATGTTGTTGGGTGGGAGTTGTGAGCTGGTCGCCCTGGACCCTTCTTTGTGTTTTCTTTTTTCCTCCACTTAGCTCTACGATTTTGGAACCATACCTGCATATTAGAGAAACAAATCATGTTCAAAAAGAAGTCCACTTTCTTAAAAGAAATACATAGGCCTAATAATAATTTAGGCTAATATTTGTGTGAACCATTGGAATAATGTTTTGTAGGTGGTTCCAAATTACACAAAACCAAAGAGCAATGCCTCTTGCTTGTAGGCCTACAATTGTTTATTATCAGATGCGATGACAAAAATAAGCATATTTATTTTCCAATTCGACTAGGCCTACAATTATTCCGTGTGCTTATGCCTTCTTCGTTATTAAATTAAAAGTTAAATGCTGTCTGTCTGATCTGGTCAATGCTCCATGAAAACATATATCTCGCTTATGATGGGCCCATGTGTCCCAACCAAATGCATAATAATAAATGGTTTAATATAGTTACAAATACTCAAATTTCCCCCAACACTAACTGCCTAAAAATTGCTAAAGTGACATGCCAAATATAGAATTAGACCAGCATTTCCCAAACTCGGTCCTCGGGACCCCAAGGGGTCAACGTTTTGGGTTTTTCCCTAACACCACACAGCTGATTCAAATGATCAAAGCTTGATGATTAGTTGATTATTTCAGCTGTGTATTGCTAGGGGGGGGGGGGGGGGGGAAGTGCACCCCTTGGGGTTCGAGGACCGAGTTTGAGAAACGCTGGTTTAGTCCTATATTTGGCATGTCACTTTTGCAATTTTTGGGCATTTTCTCTGTGCATAACACAATATACATGTGAGCTTTTGACATCAGAAGTGCAAATGATCACAATAATAAGTCCACGTGCATGGACATTTGACTGATGAGGAGAGATGTGGGGAAAGTGTGTCCTTTATAAAAATGTACGGCTTGAAAATGAATCAATATTCAAGTTCAGAAATGTATGTGTATACTTGGGTGTTCTATCGGTTTATATTGGAATATACAAGTGGAAAGACTGATATTCATTTTGAGTATGTTTGAGTGCAAGTAATATAGCCTTGTCGGCTGAATCTACACAATTTATATTAATATCAAGTACAGCAAATGAACTGACCATTCCATGGCTTAGCCATATTTAAAGTATGTTTCCTTGAACCAGAGGTCTTCTTTATGCTCGGTTTGCTGCTCGTATCACCCTTGATTTCGAAGACTATATCGCTATAAATATATCGTATATTGTGTTATTTAAATAAATATTCACGTTTGATAATGTTTTCCTTTTTAAAATAGTGAAAATGATTTGCTTTCATTTGCAGTTTTGAAGCATATATATATATGAGGCATCGTACAGCACATACTATAATAGGCCTCTATGTGCCTATATTACACGAGCTCCCTGTGGAGTTGTTGGTCACAGTACAAAACAACAAAGAGACAGGAATTACAGGACAGTCATATGTCTAAATAGACCATTGTAATATATTTGTGTAAGAGACATGGGGAATAAATAGGCATACTTTCCTTTGTTCAAACAGCCTATCAGTGTTTAAGAATCATTAGGCTAGACATCATAACAAACCAACAACAGTGAATGCCAAAAAGTGGATATGGTTGATATTTACCTGTACCCTCGATTCTATCAAGTCCAATCTCAAAGCCAGTGCTTCCCTCATGAACACGTCCGGATAGTGACTCTCATTAAAAGCCTTTTCTAATTCTTCCAGTTGCCAACCAGTGAAATTTGTGCGAGTTCGTCGTCTCTTACAACCTGGGCTATCCTTGTCTGGGTCACACGAATCTAGCATGAGAATACAAAACAAGAGATTGTGTGAGAGACGCAAAAGTAGCCTGCATGATTTTTTGCAAGGAAACGTTTTTTCTGTGGTCCTTTATAAAGAAATTAATCAAATATAGTCTAATAAATTGGGCTATTATGTCAGTTTTCGATGGTAAGAAAATAGTAGTAATAATAGACTATTAATCACACAATATTGATCCTGATAATAATAACAATAACTCAGTTAAACATTCTACTAACAATAGAGAAATAGTGATTTTCCCCACCCTGCCACAACACAAGGGGGTTTCACGTTTGGAGCCGAGCTCGTATGCTGCTCTCCACTGAAATGAATTGCATATAGCCTACTTTGAAAGCAGAAGACTGCTTCTTTGTTTCTTAGGATTTGGATTCCCTCATTAACGCTTTATGGAGAGGATATACAGGACAGGATATACAGGATATACAGACACTTTCAGTTCTTTGTTTAGCCCTTTGATCTACAGCCACCCTTTTGATAAGTATTGTATTTCGTTTGGCTTACCTGTCAGCTTGTACTGCTGGTTATCTCCATTCATACCACAGCCAGACAAGAGGGGGTTCGAATTAACCACTGAAGCTGTGCAGGAACCATTAAGTAATCCGTCTATTGAAAAAGGAACTGCGGCCGCAGATTGAAGTTGATGACCGGCTAATTCGTAAACATGATGGTGGCTTAGATGGTACGGAAAGCCCACCATCCCGCCGAGAGAGCCTCCGAACTGGGCATGAGGTGGATCCAGTATTCTGCTGTCCATCATCTCCTAGGCAAAAGGAAACGACGTCTGGAGGCTGGTGGTGTGAATTTAAAAAGCATGCAGTGAGTGTGGCCAGCGAGGAGGGGACATGATGTGGAGGGAAGGATGAGCTGTACTTTATCAACATGAACCTTCCAATAATTAGCCTAGGCTTTGGGAATTTGAGACCAATGAGAAACGGTAATCGAGTATGACGTCAGAGGCGCGGTCTGCAAACGCTTTCCATATCGATTGCTAATTAAACCTGACATCCACCTCAATAAACAATATCAGAGCTGTCACAACAAGACAGGATGGCTTTGATAAGAACTACATCACAACTACACGGGGGACCACCAAGAGAGAGTGATCAGATTGAAGCCCAGTAAAAGGTGAAAGAGATGGACTAATTTCGAACGCTCGCTCCCACATCGAACATGACGGAGAGGCTAGTCACAGTTTTTGGTCAACATGTTGTGGCGTTTTAAATGTTTACTCTCTCTATTAATCGATGCCGAGTTACGAATACCCTAATTTTACACAAAGACATTTATCATCCAATGCTGTCAGATCTTATTCGCGACTACAACCAATTCGCGTGCAATATAACGGGATGTTGATGAAAGGGGGCGATCGACTCCTCAGCCTGCTGTCGATAGGCTGATTGAAAAAAAGGCAGATGTTAAGTTACTAATTACATCACACACTAATTAATCTTCTGCTAATAAGAGGAACGATATTAGGAAGAAATGTGAACCCTTATTCCCCAGCACTTATACTGTAATTAATGAGACTTAATTTAGAAATGTGTGAGAATCTTTCCCAGGTTTAGAAAGTAGCTTCTTGTGTACACGGTTTTGTAGTTATTGTTCTCGTTTTTTTGGGAGGCTAGTTTTGAACTCATGTAGGCAGGTAAATGCTGTCTTTATGAGGCAAACAAATAAAACATTGTAGCTTTGGATCTGCAGCACCAGTGTGTCATCGGATAACTTTCTATATCTCTCTCTCTTTCTCTATACACACACTCACATATATATATATATATATGTATATATATATATATATATATATATATATATATATATATATATATATATATATATATATATATTCAATAATTGTATTATATTTACCTTTATATGCCTAGAGGTTATTTATTCTCGCAGTTCAAAATAGACTCATCTCCGGTGAAAACTGAGGCCATTTATGATTGTGTAAAAGGTTAACAGAAATGTATGACCATAGTCTACTGCGGGGAAGCTCCGAACCATTCATATCTATTACATTATGCTATTTGTCCGGAGACCTTCATAGGACTAGTCCATGTTTCCCCACTCGCTAATGTAAAGAAATGTGTTGTGAATAAAGCGAATCAATCCTGTCTAAATAGGTCTAGTAGTTCTGTCTCTCTGCTCTTTAGGCTACAGAGAAAATTAATTCGACTTTATTTATCCCATGTCTGGTGCTGTCATAATGTTATTCTGAGTTGAAATTTCGCTCCCCACTCACTCCCTGACCCTTGGCACCCGGATTGGCGTGTTGTAATAACCCGAATCTCTCAACAGAAGCCGGGATAATTGTTACCTTATTAGCATGCAAATTGTTTAATTAATATTATTATGAGGAAGTATATAATCCGTTCGTCACTTGACCTCAAGCCCAAATAGCACCCCTCTGCATTTCAATGTGTACATTTGAATGAAATCCTTAGAAATGTCTCAGGATCTGAACGTTTTATCCCTCTCCCCTACAAAGATGTGGTTTGAGTTGCCTCAGATGCCTTTCTCTTTGTATTTTAACTAAGTTTATCATGTTTTATAGATGTTTTATGAATAATTGCAACCATTTATTTATTTTTTGAACATCTAAAATTCAATAATTGCTTCTTGTCAATTCTGATCGTAACCCCGTCCAGGCGCACGGGCTCAGTGAAAAGCAGCCCTTGACACGTAGTCCCGGGAGACATTGCATTTAAATCCGTTTTTCTACAACCGGGTGATATTGTCAGATCCTAGCTTTAATTAACCCGATAATAAGACGAACAAGGCTTGCATTCAGTGCCGCTACAGGCCTGTCTTTTCACTTGAATTCAAGAGTTTCATCAACAATTTAACTGGTCTTGGTCGATAGGACATAAAGGTTCAGTAAAATAATAGAAAAGTGCCTCAGAGTCAGCACCCTAAACTGCAGAACAATAGACTCTTAGAAAAAAAGTGCTATCTAGAACCTAAAATGGTTCCTCGGCTGTTCCCATAGGCTTTCTCTATATGAGAACCCTTTGAAGAACCCTTTTTGGTTCCAGGTATAACCCTTATGGGTTCCGTGTAGAACCCCTTTCCACAGAGGGTTCCACAAGGAACCCAAAAGGGTTTTACCTGGAACCGAATAGGGTACCTGGAACCAAAAATGGTTCTGAAGAACACTTTTGGAACCGTTTTTTTCTAAGAGTGTTTTATAGAGCTGGTAGCTTAGCCTATATGACAAGTAGACATACATTGGTTCATATGATATTTGTCTACCCTATTGTTGCCTTTACCACCTAATCTTAAATAGTGACTTTCTTGGATCAACCCACATGCGGATGGAAAAGGTAGCTCCATCCATACACATCCATCCCTGACTTGCAGGTCAACCATTGGCATGAAAGGCCTATCTTTTATTTCAGATTATTTGAAAGAAACTGGCATAAATCACATATTTGAAGATCTCAAATCATAATTGCTGGAGGCCATCAAAGCAGCAGATGAGAAAACAAATAGGCCTATTTAGCCTACCATCTAAACTCAGCAAAAAAACGAAACGTCCATTTTTCAGGACCCTGTCTTTCAAAGATAATTCATAAAAATCCAAATAACTTCACAGATCTTCATTGTAAAGGGTTTAAACACTGTTTCCCATGCTTGTTCAATGAACCATAAACAATTAATGAACATGCACCTGTGGAACGGTCATTAAGACACTAACAGCTTACAGACGGTAGGCAATTAAGGTCACAGTTATGAAAACGTAGGACACTAAAGAGGCCTTTCTACTGACTCGGAAAAACACCAAAAGAAAGATGCCCAGGGTCCCTGCTCATCTGCGTGAACGTGCCTTAGGCATGCTGCAAGGAGGCATGCAGATGTGGCCAGGGCAATAAATTGCAATGTCCGTACTGTGAGATTGCTAAGACAGGGAGATAGGATGAACAGCTGATCGTCCTCGCAGTGGCAGACCACGTGTAACAACACCTGCACAGGATCGGTACATCTGAACATCACACCTTCGGGACAGGTACAGGATGGCAACAACAACTGCCTGAGTTACACCAGGAACGCACAATCCCTCCATCAGTGCTCAGACTGTCTGCAGTAGGCTGAGAGAGGCTGGACTGAGGGCTTGTAGGCCTGTTGTAAGGCAGGTCCTCACCAGAAATCACCGGCAACAACGTTGCCTATGGGCACAAACCCACCGTCGCTGGACCAGACAGGACTGTAAAAAAGTGCTCTTCACTGACGAGTCGCGGTTTTGTCTCACCAGGGGTTATGGTTGGATTCACGTTTATCGTCGAAGGAATGAGCGTTACACCGAGTCCGGGACTCTGGAGCGGGATCGATTTGGAGGTGGAGGGTCCGTCATGGTCTGGGGTGGTGTGTCACAGCATCATCGGACTGAGCTTGTTGTCATTGCAGGCAATCTCAACGCTATGAGTTACAGGGAAGACATCCTTCTCCCTCATGCTGTACTCTTCCTACAGGATCATCCTGACATGACCCTCCAGCATGACAATGCCACCAGCCATACTGCTCGTTCTGTGCGTGATTTCCTGCAAGACAGTCAGTGTTCTGCCATGGCCACCGAAGAGCCCGGATCTCAATCCCATTGAGCACGTCTGGGACCTGTTGGATCGGAGGGTGAGAGCTAGGGCCATTCTCCCCAGAAATGTCCGGGAACTTGCAGGTGCCTTGGTGGAAGAGTGGGGTAACATCTCACAGCAAGAACTGTCAAATCTGGTGCAGTCCATGAGGAGATGCACTGCAGTACTTAATGCAGCTGGTGGCCACACCAGATACTGACTGTTACTTTTGATTTTGACCCCCCCTTTGTTCAGGGACACATTATTCCATTTCTGTTAGTCACATGTCTGTGGAACTTGTTCAGTTTATGTCTCAGTTGTTGAA
Organism: Salmo trutta; assembly: GCF_901001165.1. Lineage (NCBI taxonomy): Eukaryota > Metazoa > Chordata > Actinopteri > Salmoniformes > Salmonidae > Salmo > Salmo trutta. The sequence goes on from NC_042957.1 coordinate 49,945,550, forward strand.
TCTTGTTATGTTCATACAAATATTTACACGTTAAGTTTGCTGAAAATAAACGCAGTTGACAGTGAGAGGACGTTTCTTTTTTTGCTGGGTTTATAGGCCTACTGTGTGCTACTTGTTGTAGGCCATATGTT